>NC_080469.1:26234300-26416800 GCF_030265055.1 Doryrhamphus excisus | reverse complement strand
CTTGCCCCTAACCCCTAACAAACCCAACTCCCAGCCCCAGCCCTAGCCCTAACCCCCCTTAGCCCTTAGCCCTTAGCCCTAAACCTAGCCCTTAGCCATAGCCCTTAGCCCTAACCCTTAGCCCTAACCCTTAGCCCTAACCCTTAGCCCTAACCCTTAGCCCTAGCCCTTAGCCCTAACCCTTAGCCCTAGCCTGACGTAACCCTAAAGCTAACCCTGTAGCCCTAACCCTAGCCCTAGCCTTAAACCTAACCCTCTAGCACTAACCCTCTAGCCCTAACCCTGTAAGGTTAACCATATTGGTAGGCTAACCCTAACCCTATGCCTCCATCTGGTGGCCACTTTAACTTACTGCTCCTCTACTTAGGAAATTCCGCCATCTAGTGGTCACTTAAAATTACTGCAACTTAACTTGGGAATTTCTGCTATCTAGTGGTCACCTAAAATTACTGCAACTTTGCCGGGGAAATTCCCCCATTTAGTGGTCACTTAAAATTACTGCAACTTAACCTGGGAATTTCCGCTATCTGGTGGTCACTTAAAATTACTACAACTATACTTGGGAATTTCCGCCATCTAGTGGTCTCTTAAAATCACTGCGACTTTGCCTGGGAAATTCCGCCATCTAGCGGTCACTTAAAATTACTGCACCTTTACTTGTGAATTTGGCCGGCTAACATTGTACTGTAACAGCCAGAGCAACCTTTACAGCCAAAGCATTAGTCATGGCACTCGTGTATGAATTGCATATCTTTTATCATCTATTCATTTATCCTGTGTTATTGTGCTACATGTATGAAGGCCATCATGTCATTTACTTGAACAAGTCTTCCTACCTGTGAAGAACGCCGACACCATGTTGTTGATGGTCTGCCAACACGATTACATGAGTCCTTCCCCGGGGGCCGACAGACTGCTGATGGACGCAAAAGGTTGAAGCTCCAGAAAATGCCGTCTTGTGCGTGCAATAGGTGAAACTGTCCACTGGAGAACCTATGGCATCAGATGACGCTCCCATTTGGAGCTCATGTTGGGATGGATGCAGAGGGATCCCACGGGCTGTTAAGCGACAAGCGGCTTTTCATCTGTAACAGAAGTTGTAAGATTAGCTGCTATTCCTTTGCTGTAATGAAATACTCAGTTTTATAAAATTCATTCCTGCATTGAATACTTATAATAATAATAATAATAATAATAATAATACATTTTATTTGTATAGCGCTTTTGAAAATACTCAAAGACACTTTACAGAAGAATGGAGTTGAATAAAGTATACAGAATAGAAGACACACCAAAATACAACATTCATTGGTTAATACACAGTTAAAACATGAGTAAAAGCGGGGCGGGGCACAGCAGTCAGATATAAAAAGTTAGACATTAAAAACTGATTTAAAGAGGTGGGTTTTGAGTTGTTTTTTGAAGGTGGGAAGGTCAGGGCAAGCACGGAGTGAATGGGGCAAAGAGTTCCAGAGGGTGGGGGCAGCGATGGAGAAGGCTCTGTCTCCCCAGGTTCGGAGCTTGGTTATTGTAATGATGCGGTCTACAGAAGTCAGTTTTTTAGGCGCCATGAAAAAATATGATTAATTAATTATGAGTGTGCTTTCTCTTCCGTTGTCACAATGATGCTCAAAGATAAAATCAGCGGCTTACACTCACCTAACAGATGCCTCGCCTCTGACGGCAACAAGTTCCGACACAAACTTAACACGCCATGCACGCGACATAACCAGGACATCAAGGGATTTTCACGTCAAACGAAATATTTCCAAATAAACCACTTTTAGCTTCGGTTGTCATTGACTATGACGAGGGTAGCGAAACATACTTTTAAAAAATCGTTGTCAATTTGGGCCAAAGTCGTTCACATTATGTTATGGATTGCAAATGAACCGGTTGAAACAATTGCTTCCGTCATTTCGAGCAATCTGCGCGCCAATTATGTCCACAAAATGGCGACCTCGGCTCCAGCTCGTCAACTTCGACATCGTTTATATACTGTATATTGTCCTATTGTCGGAGCGAAACGCCACTATTCGTGCGCCAACGTGATTTAAAACTTTGATACTGACCTTGTAGCATTGCTTGTGCGGCGTCTGAGTTACATGGCAACTCCAGTGTTCTCCGTCAGGGTGTTGGAACGCCGACTCCATACCGAATTAAATTTGCGCCAATGAAAACGATGCTGTTGCAAGACAAACCGTTTACTTAGGCACTTCTTCACGGTCGCGGCGGTGTTAACTGTCAGTATTTTCAGCCCCAAACCGTGGTAAGGGGCGGCCTGACTTTGTCAGAGAAAGAAAGATGGTTGCCGTCTGCTTCCAGTCAACTTTCTTTTTCGACGAGCCAGCAACGAGAGAACAGCGCGCGCGCGCGCACACGAGAGCCCCGCACTTCCTGGTTCACGCCCAACCCGCCCCACATAGCTGGCCAAACACATGCCTGAAACAGCGTTGAAAACTTAAAAAAATTAAGCAATACACATGCAATATATTCTCAAGCATTTTCAATAAAGAGTTTCAACAATCACGTCTATTAGGTTTACAAACAGTAGACGGCTTCCCCTCTAGAATACTTCAGCTTGGCTGCCAACAGATTGACACAGCGTAATTGGGATCGTCGGCGCCATGTTCCGGACGAAACCAGGAAGTGCAAACAGGAAGTTACAGCGCGGATGTGACGTCGTGTTTCACAATGATTTTACACACTATAACAAGAGAAATAATACTTTATACTCCTGAAGCACCTTGGGCACCGTTCGTAGGGTGCTGTAAAAAAAAGTGGTATTATTTGATTAGTTGGATTTCACGTGACGTCACCGCTGACTGGAGGATCAGTACGGTGGCCTGTGACGGACATACAGAGATGATATCAGCCTCTATCGCCCTCCTGTGGCCACTTCGAAAACACACAAACGTCTTTTTGAAGTGTACTGTATTTTGGACTAACAAGTATATGTTGAAAGCACACAAATGACACATGATACAGATAACATAGCCAAGAGTTGCGACGGCGACGACAATGACAACTAGAGAGCTATATGAAGACTGCGGCTGCCGGTGACTAAAGAGCAATACGAAGCCGGCGGCAGGGCGCATCCTGCAGTGGCCGGCGGGCAATCTGTTGTCAGCTGCCGGCCTGCGGGCAAACTGGAGGCGAGGGTCGGAACCTGAGGCCAAGCATCAAGCTAGGTCCACCAATTTTTCACCATATCATCAGACAATTATTCTGCACGAGTGTGCAAAATGTCAGGGACGGGACTCAACAGGAACCATGTTTCCTTCCCAAATAGATTGACCACGAAGCCGGTGGAAGGCCCTAAAAAAACCAAAACTTTTATAAATTCATCAAACATGGAGCTAGGTCCACCAATTTTTCACCGTGTCATCAGACAATTATTCTGTACGAGTGTGCAAAATTTCAAGAGTCCAGCTCCAAAGGAACCTTGCCTAGTAATCAAACAGACTGCTCAAAGGTCATAGGTCACCATCAACTTGTCAAAATTAGAAACACTTGTTCTTGGAGGTTTTTTTCATTTTTTAATATGTTGCAGACACCATCCCATCAATTAGGAAGAAATTGGTCCCAGCTAGATACGACCTTGCTAAAGCTAAGTAGCTAACCAAAGGTCGCACAGACGTGAAACTGTGCACACTTGCTTTATATTCTTTGTAGATGTTCTGTTGCATTTTTCGACACATTTGAACATTTTTTGTCCGATCGGCGGGGGCGTGAACATGAGGAGACAACGAAATTCCGACGCCCGCTGGTCGTAAAGTACAAGTCCGACCGACGCCCGACTGATGTCGATCCGCTCATCTGGAGGCCCCCAACAACATACTCGAATTTCAGACCTCTGCGTTGTCTGGAAAAAAAATTTCTGCGGATCAGGCCTAAAGAGCATGACAGTCTGCAGGTCAATGACTCTCAGAGCCTTTGTGGCCATTTCAGCCAGATTTGGAAAATAAAATTATGAAAAAAAATGAATGGACTTTCTTTCATTGGAGTCTCACGAGGCTGGAAAGACAAAAACTGAAAAATGTGCAGTCGCTGGGGTCAATATGGGCCTTGCAGGGCGTGAAAAACTGCTTTCCCTCCAAAAAACCCTCTTTTTTCCCATAAATCTCGGGCCCTTTGGTCCAGGACCCTGATTTTTTGATATGTGTATCAGGGGCTGGCCGCTGACCTGTGTGCCAAGTTTCAAGTGTCAGGCTCGAAAGGGGGCGTGGCTAGACCTGCAAACCCACTAAATTGAGGCCTGCTTGAGGTCAAAGGTCACCCCTTTCTGAACTGAAATGGACTGACTTTCTTTCATTGGAGTCGCACGAGGCTGGAAAGACAAAAACTGAAAAATGTGCGGTCGCTGGGGTCAATATGGGCCTCGCAGGGCGTGAAAAACTACTTTCCCTCCAAAAAACCCTCTTTTTTCCCATAAATCTCGGACCCTTTGATCCAGGACCCTGATTTTTTGATATGTGTCCCAAACGAAAGCCTGTGCCCATTACAGGGAGGGGGGGGGGGGGGGGGGGGGTCGGCCTAGGGAAAAACGCCCTAGGACGCACCGTTCTCGAGTTATTTGCTTATGGTAGCAGCTAATGTACTGCTATTATACTTGCTAAATAGCACCATCTGATGGTTACTTTAATGTACTGCTATTATACTTGCTAAATAGCAAGTTCAACCACTCAATGCCACAGCTTTTTTACCTTTACTTTTTAATGCCATTCCAACTGGTTCACATCAATACATATACAGCATGTTTTTCATACATGATGGATCTCTTAGATATTGATTCAATACTGTATTACAACACTGTTGTGGTGACACAAGTACACATTTGTTAACATGACACGTCACAGTGGCACGCACAGTAACACGCTAATTCATCACGCATGCTAACGCTTAACTGAACAACATGCAAATGAGATGTACTTTATATTCCAATAAAGCCATCAAAAGATGTTACCTTTATAAATCTCTTCTACCCTGCCTCATCACCATCAATATCCATTTGGAGAATCTCACAACAACTTTTGATATAGTTGAGATAAAACTGTTTCATACGCTCATAATTCATATACTGTATGTACTTTTATGCTGGCATTTTTATGCACATACAGTATGCATGATTCAAACACATGGTTTGCTTTTCTTTGCTTGGAAACAACAACAAAAAACAAATTTACTTGGAAACATCCTATAAATAGGTCAGAATCGTTATGATAATAAATAAGTTAATCAATGAATTACAATCCATCCATCCATCTATCTTCCTCCGCTTATCCGGGTCCGGTTTGCATGGGCAGTCTCTCAGTGGGGAAGCCCAGACTTCCCGGAAAAAATAAAAAGTTGACTCAAAGGGAGATGTTAGCTAGCCGACTAACGCCCTCAGAGACCAGACCGGCATTCATAAAGGCCTGCTTTCATACTTGGATAACTTGAGATAACTTGACAGCAAACATGGAAACACACACTGTTGACATCACACAAGCACGTTCTTACCAATTCTATTCACAAGTAAACACATCTACATGGAACACGTCATCTGTAGGACAAGGGTGCCGCCTATCATTCCTCCATGGCGGGAGAGGGCAGGGTCACGGGGTGAACAGTAATCTCAGTGGTGGATGAGAAGATGCACATCAGAAGAACGTACAATTGATGAAATCCTCACTGGTCACTGATTGAGATCCTAAAAGAAGACGCAAACGATATCAATTCCTGTTCCTCGCGCTTCCTGCTGAACACAAACATCTGCGAACTGTACAGGCCGACCTTTCTCTTCCTCCACAGCCAAGCCATCTGTTTTGTGCTTAACAGTGGTACTTCACACAGCTCCAATTTGTTAATACTTGGGGGGGGGACGCAATTAATTGCGATCAAATATTTTAATCGATTGACAGACCTAGTTTTTGTATTCTTGGCTTGTGACCACTGCAGTGATTATTGGAGTTATGAGTTATGTTTTTCATGTTTCATGAGTTATGTTTCTTAGGGGGTGGGGGGGTTGGGGGGGTGCTGCAAAAAAGTTTGGGAACCACTGTCTTAAATAAACAAGCATGACAGCCATGGTGCCACCGTACGACTACCTGGGAACTCCAGGCGGCGGTGCTCTGTTGGGGCGAGATGGGACAGAAGGTCCGGGGTCAGGTGATCCCGCAGGACGTGAAGGGGGTCCAGGTGCTGCACGAGTGCCTGGGCGAAGGGGGCCAGGAGGTGCTCGACGTTGTGGCGTTGGACTGGACATTGGTGACCTAGTGTGACCGTTTGCTTTACTGCATAATAATGCTATGACACAAGCATCTCGTCGTACCTGCGGCCTGACGGCATCCCCGTCACCTGCAGCCACGAGTCATCAACGGGCGGCGGCATGGCAGTGGTGATGGTGGAGGTACTGATGTCACCAATGATGTTGAGACCTTCACGCAGAGCATGGTACATCCTCAGCATTTCATCACGATGCTGGGCCTGAGAGACACACCACAGTTGAAGATATGTGGACAGAGGTGGTTTTCTTTTGAAGGTCTACCTGCTCTTGGGATTCCTCCATCAGAGTGTTTTGGTCGGCACATGAGTAAAGTTGAGCTAGTAGATCAGAGTGGATGAATTCTTTCGTCTGATTGGAAAAAAGCATATTCCATCAATCCTTCCATCACTTTCTGTGTCTATACGTGCGTCATACATTATTGACCATCAGGTGCATGATGGTCTTGGGCACGAGGTCTCTGACAGTGCGATGGATGATGGACAGGTAAGAGTCCACCAGGTTTCTGACTATCTCCACCTGCCTCTCAAGTTGAGGGTCCAGACTGTGGATTTGCCCGTCTGTGTTGGACTCCTCCACCTCCACCTGCAACAGCACACAACCATCAAGTTACCTCCGACAAGAACCAGTTCCACACTATCAAATTTCCTCCTACCGAGGTTATCTCCTACAAGATCTACTTCTCAACTACCAAGTTACCTCCTAATGGGTTACCTCCTACCAGGGTTATCTCCTACAAGAACTAGTTCCAAACTACCAAGTGACCTCCTACCCGGGTAATCTTGCAAGGTAGCTCCTAGAAGGGCTTTAGTTCCAAGGGTGGAACTAACCCTTTAGTAGCATTTATCAAGGTGTCAAACTGTCCTACATGATGACATTTTTCATGATTATTTCTACAGTTGGTAAAAAAAATATGCTAGACATATGACAAATGTCTGGCAATAATTGAGAGCACTCAAGTAGTCTTGAGTGACAGATGAAGACTCACCTTGTCTTTATCCTGCAAAAGAAGACAAGACAGTCATGTTTCAAGAATTAAGAGGAGTAATTGCATTGAGAGGCGCTGATGAGGAGTACCACGCTGCGTTCAGGGTACACGCCAGCTCGTAGAAAAGATGCCTTCCAACTGTCCACCTCCTCCTGAGACTCACTGGCCAACTCCAACTGACGGTAGTCTTTATAAACGTTCCTGAAATGCGCACATGTACACACTCATACACACTCATACACACATACGACATGTGGACATTTTGTGGTATGCAATGTCTGATTTGCCTTCCCATGCTTTGTTACGGTGCATATTAGTCATGTTTGTATAATTGTCTTATGATAGTACTGCTAGGGTTAGTTATGATAGTACCTGACTCTGATCTACCTGCATATCCATCTATTAGATACAAACAATTCAACAACGAATCATGAGGCAAATATCAATGACATCGGTTATCAGACATCCCTATTTAAAATCATCTTGTCAATCATTACTGCAAGTATTTTAACATGCAAGAGAAATATTGTTATGTTATGAAGTCAAAATGGTCATAAAGTACACACACACACACACACACACACACACATACCTGTGTTCAGTGTTGAAGAGAGCAAAGATGTGCTTGCTGGACATGAAACTCTTCTCAATGTCTTTGAGCTTCAGATTATCAACAGGCAGCATGTACTTCTTCTCCTTCTCCTTGAGGGAAGAACACACGGGACATGTTAGTGAAACCTGACACTTGTGATATTCTACTAAATAAACATAAGCTTTAAGGATGAAGAGTGACACTGGTTGTATACCATTTGTATATACCTCCTTGATTGCGGTGTATATACAGTGTTCCCTCCTTTATTGCGGGGTATAGCTTACCAAAATAGCCAGCAATAATTTAAATCCAACTTTATTTGTTCCAAATGATTTGATATGTTTTAAGGCTCACCATAGACTAAATACACGTTCCTCACATTTCTCTCTTGTGTAAACACTCCAAAAAGTTCAAACCTTCCTTTGTATTTGAATGATCAACCTCCTGGTTGGACACAAGAAATGATTAGGTCACTCACATATTTCACTCCTGTGACCGTGCCTTATTGTTGTCCTGGCGCCGTTCTGCTATACTGTGGCGTTTTTGTATCCTTGTTAAAACATATTGCTGCAGTACGCCAAAATTCATTCATTCAGCTCAAACCATCACCCAGCAGTGACTTTTATCTTACGGGACTTTTCATCTTCACCTGCGGCTTCCTTATCGGGGTAGGATTGAAGCGCTGGCCTGCGGCCTTGCGCTTCTTCTTGTCGAGGTATGTGAGTGGCGCTCATTGCGGCTCGTCCTGTACGATTATCCTTGTAGCTGATTTTACACCTGCTGATATGCCCTTGCCAACTTTAATAAAAGAGTAAAGCAGTGTGTTGGAAGTCAATTCCTTTGAGGTTGTTCCGGTAACCTTTTGCGGCAGGTCCTTCTGATCGCGAGCATAATAAACCCCAGGAGCAACAATCCGAATCAGAGAGAGCAGTCTTAAAAGCAGAAGGTCCGGTGTCGCGTCCAGCCAACCTGTGGTGACTCTGGTCGTGCGTACGCTCAAATGCCGTGGGGCCGCCTCTGCAATACCGCGGCTGTTAATACCTGGGTGAGTCTCTCTCGCCCCTGACGAAGAGCTCTCCCTTCCCTCTACGGGAGAGGCCGTAACCCTTTGAACGGAGTAGTCTGGCAGGGGGGTGCGCCTGCTTCTTTAACACCAGGGGAGCTAGGGTCTTGCACCCTGGGTACCTGGGTAACTAGGGATTAAACAATATTCACTAACAACTAGTAGCTGGTGCTGTTGTCAAATCCCTTCCGTGCTTTGTTCATGTACAGATCCATATATTGGCTTTGGCCGAGATGATGCCTGATAGGAGCTCCCATGTGGTGCTGAGGCATGTTGTTGGTTGGTACTTTGATGGTGAAACTAAAGGTTTCTCATGAAAGTCATATTGTACTGTATTTGTGTCTTTGGGTGGCATTACTGTACCTCATCATCTTTGTACCAGGACAACGTCTCAGCGGTCAAAACAAACCAGTACTCTTTAGCTCCGCCCTTCATGATGCCGATATTATTGATGGTCAGCCAGCCTTTACGAATCACCTGTTAGGAAGGTGAGTGATGATGTCATCAACACGTCAGCAGAGCGTCCAGACCAAGTGAAGCACTCACCATGATCTCATCCTGCCAACAGAAGGATGTATATACATACATATAGGTATATGTATAGATATATGTATATATACTGTACATCATCATCATCCACTAGGCATGGGCTGCTTAGTGCTTTGAAGGTACACGGTGCTCTATGAAAAGGTGTCGCTTTGAAAGCCACTACGATTGTGTGTCGTGGTGTTTCTAGTGGAGGTCCAGCACGGCCACGGCATGAAAATACTTTGTTACGTCCCGTGTTATTAAGAATTATTGTTATTTCTTTGAAATGCATACATTCCACTTTCATGGTGTTATTTTACATGTTTTGGATTTGTTTTCTGTTCAATAAAGATCTTTCCAAATTAGACATTTTAAGACTATAATTAGAATATGGTGAAAGCGTGATATTTTTGCCAAGGTTATCATAGCGGGCCCATGCCTGCTGTCAATGAACGAGAAAGCAGGTCACATGATCAAACGCACCTGAGTCCCGCTGGCTTTCTTCTTGTTCATCTGACTGCTCTTCTGTTGGGCACTGTCACACACATTCATGTCCTTGGTCATAATCATAAACATACCATGTTCCTAATCATCATGTCCTTATTCATAATCTGAAAAATATCATACACATCATGCGGTCACTCTTACTTTGCAAAGCCAATGAAGTCTTCGTGGTTTGTGTTGATGTACGCCAACTCAATGTCCACCAGCAGCAGGACCTGAAATACACATATGCTAAATGAGGGCACAAGTACTGGGACACATGGGGACAAGGAGGACACACGGGGACAAGGAGGACACAAGTACTGGGACACCTGGGGACAAACTGACAGTTGAAGTGTACCTGGTCTTTTGTGCGACTTTCTCTGTCTCGGATGTGCTGAGTGACGATCCTCTCCATCTCTTCTCGCAGCATCGGGTACTGGGCCAACTAAACACAGCAGGAAGGTCACAGCTTATACATACATACGCATGTACGTATATACATACATATAAACATACATACATACATACACTACCGCTCAAAAGTTTAGGATCACTCTGAAATTTTTTTGTCCAGTCTGAGATATGGCTTTTTCTTGGCAGTCTTGCCATGAAGTCCAGCATCCTGAAGTAGACGCTTCACTGTTGATACTGACACTGGTGATTGACGGCTACTATTTAGTGCAGCTGCCAGGTGACAACCTGTGAGGCGTCTTTGTCTTAAACTACACACTCTCAGATATTTGTCTTCTTGTGTAGCGTTTTTCTGTCCTTGTTAGACCCAGTTTGTGCTGCTATCTGAAGGGAGTAGTTAACACCATGGTAAGAGATTTTAGTTTTAGTTTCGATTTTTAGATGGCTTTTCTAATCATCTATTAGCCTTATAAAATGATGAACTTGGATTAGCAGCCATACCAGGAGATTGATGCAGAGGACTGACAGTTGTTGATAGTAGGCCTTTATGCAAAAATCTACATCCTTCTTTGAAAATCATCTCATTCATTTTAATTGATTGTGAAATGGATACAAATGTTTGTGAAATGCATGAAAATGTGTTTTTCTTTGGAAAACAAAGACATTTGCAAGCGATCCCAAACTTTTGATCGGTAGTGTACATACATACATACATACGTATAAACATACATACATACACACACACAGACACAGGACTAACACGCTAACGGAAGTTTCTTTTAACGGTACTATTTTTTTTTGTTTTCCCCAGCATGCTTGGGGATATCATGTGCTCTTTTACACGTTATTTCATCCTCTAAGATTCATGTCCACATCAACAAATGCAAGCGTTGAATGCTATCCAATCAAATGGCTTGTACACTGTATCAAATCATATTCATTCATTCATTTCTACACTGCTATGTACACCTGTGCAATACTTTGCTTTTTACATTCAGTATAGTTACTCCAGACCCCATTCACTGTGCAATATCTGATCAACCTCCATGTGCAATATTAAGGGCTCTAAATGCAATATACTAAGTTCTATGTGAAGTGTTTCCATAATGCCTCATATTAACTCCCTAACAAGATCTCAGTGTATAGACTGGTCATATATCTCATCTCGTCTCATATTATCTACATACTGTATTGTATATAACTCTGGGAAAAACTGTTGATTTTTGTTAATACTTGGGTCGTTTATATTGTTTATTTTTCTATATTGTGTATTTTGTACTGCTTAACTGACTCTGTACTCTTGCTGCTGTGCAATACAAATTTCCCCACTGAGGGACGAATAAAGGCATATCTTAATCTTAATCTTAATCTTAATTTTCTACCGCTTTTTCCTCACGAGGGTTGCGGGGGGTGCTGGAGCCTATCCCAGCTGTCTTCGGGCGAGAGGCGGGGTACACCCTGGACTGGTCGCCAGCCAATCCCAGGGCACATATAGACAAACAACCATTCACACTCACATTCATACCTATGGACAATTTGGAGTGGCTAATTAACCTAGCATGTTTTTGGAATGTGGGAGGAAACCGGAGTATCAAATCATATTGTTGTTCAAATATAAGCTTTTATGTTAACCTATGCTAGAATCCAGACGCTTATCGTCTACCACAAGGAGATTCATAATCTCTAGTACTACTAGAGTACTAACCCTAGCGTGCTGTCATGTACCTTGAGTGCACAGAGCCTGACGGTGTTGACGAGTTCACTGATGACCAAGTCGATGCACTTGTGACAAGGTTCCTTAATTTGACTGATCAGACGCTTGACGATGGTCTCAAAGGCCATGTCGGGTGTGAACAGACCTGTCCTGGAAAAGAACACACACGCATTACATGAATGCATGCACACACACATGCGCACACACACGCACACGCTCACACACATGCACACACGCACACTGAAGTCACCTGATGCCATGAATGTTCTTGATAGCATAGCTGATTTCTTTACGGAGAGTCTTCTCGTCACTCTCCAACTGGACAAACACACACACACAAACACACACAGGATGGTACAACACAACTTCATGAACATATGATTAGTATTATTATGACACTACATTTACTTTAACAAGTTCGAAGGGGAATCGTTCGTGAAAGATGCGATTGATCTTTGCTCCTCCTGACAGCTCACACGTGTCCACCTGGTCTCCAGAACCTTCTATTCGCTTTTCAAAGTCCACTGCAAACTGCTGCACCATCCTTTCTCACACACGACAAAAAAGTATATTTAATCTTTCGACATGACGGATATTTCATAAGGATTTGGACGAGAAATGAATGACTCTAATTGGCTATTCGGTAGGAGGATGGGGAGGAGTTTCCGCCAACATTGCTCATGGTCAACATGGTGGATGTGTGTGTACTGACTGCAGCAAGGCCTTTGTTTTCCGACTCGGATCATCGGGATTGAAGTTCTTGTACTCGGACACTTCCTTCTCGATGGACAGCAGCTGGTTCTGAAGTTTGGTGCGCAACCCAGGAAGTGTGTCCCTGATGTGATTGGTCAGTTGCTAAGGAAGAACAATGAGAGCATGAGTGGACCCCCCTTTGGAGGAGAGGCGCAGACCATGGAAATCAGACCACGGTTCCTGGTGCAGACACACCTGGTTGAGTGCTTTCTGCAAGTAGCCAGTTCCCATGCGGTCGGCCAGATGTCGGTAGGCTGCGTGGGACAAGAAGAACTTCCTCTCGGCCTGCAGTGCTGCTGTAATGTCTTTCTTGCCGTCAATATCCTTCTGACTGCGGTTGACCACGCCGATGTAACCTTATCATTCAGGCACAGAGATCGGCCTTCAGGTACAAGCGAGACACCACCAGAAAAAAAATAGCACACAAGCCAACTGGAGGCAGGGAATTAGACTCGACGGGACCTGGTAAAACCTGAAGCACAGATTAGACACAGTTGAATGGAACCTCTAAGCAACCTGGTAGAAGCGAGGAGACCCTGCAGAACCTGAGGGATAGACTGGACCCCGCGTAGAGGAAACCCTGTCAGCCCTGAGAACTGATTGTACCTCTGCGAAGTGGCAGCAGTTTGTTCTCCAGGATGTCTTTGGCATCGGTTCCCTCATCCATCAGGTCCAGTTTGGTGACCACACCGATGGTTCTGAGACCTGAACACATGCAAACAGTAAAGCTCTGCTGTCTCTGGAGCGCCGACAAGCAGAAGGAGATGACACGTCACACGAAGCCACCTTGGGGGTCAACCTCCTTGGCGATTTTTAGAGCGTCGGAGTTGGCAAGGTCAGAGTTGGCGGGAGAGACGGCCAATAGGAGGCAGTTGTCCTTGGTGACGAACTGCATCAGCATGTCCCGAATCTGCTGCTCGATGTCGGCCGGCTGGTCTCCCACTGGAACTTTGGTCATCCCGGGAAGATCCACCAGGGTTAGGTTCAACACTGCCAACAAAAAAACCTGCTTAACTCCACCTGGGGGGAGGGGCTACCAACCAGTCAGCCTGCTTGACTCCGCCCCTGGGGAGCCATGAGAAAGGAGGTGTTTTGTTGTAGTCTGAAATCAGAATTTTTTCATCAAAAATGCAAAGACGGAGCGTTGATGTGGTTGGAAGAAAATATTTGCAAAAATAAATCAATACAAGAATCTATTTTGGATCCATTTACATTCCATAATAAGTCATCACGTGTGTGTGTGTGTGTGTGTGTGTGTGTGTGTGTGTGTGTGTGTGTGTGTGTGCGTGTGTGTTACCATTGGGCGAGTAGACTCTCAGGTTGATGGGAACGGGACTGATTCCTTTGTTTTGTCCGGTCACTCGATCAGTCTCTGCTTCAATTTCCTGACGAACTTCCTCAAAGTCAGTGAACTTTTTCCCTTTGCAGTGCAGGAACTCGGCATACTCTGCTTGATGACATCATCATCGTCATCACTGTCACGTGGGTCAGGGAGGAGAAAATCATGTCCCACCTGTTGGACAATTGATGAGCTGCAGCACTAGGGGGCGCCGAGTGACAATACCAGAACCACGGGGGAGGAAGTCTCTGGTGGGAGAGTTTGATTTGGAATTGTAAAAGTCATATTTCACGTCATGACCATCATATGCTTCGTGTGGGATGGAGAAGATCATTTGGATGCCATTCATTCATTCGGAAGGTCAGGGTGAGCTCAAGTCCATCCCAGCGGTCTTTGTACATCCAGGACTGAGCCAATCACATCTTAACAATTTACCCCTAAACCACTGATTGGAACCTATTATATATATATATATCTTTTATTCTAAATTATTTCAATTATTTGTGCAATTTACTGTTTACGCTGTAAACATTATCTATCTATCTATCCATCCATCCATCCATCCATCCATCTGTTCCTGTTGAGAAAAAAGTAACAGCGTTTATTTAAACGACGTTATTCCCATCCCTGGAAGTGAGTGAGATCTATCAGAGAATATCCAATTCATGTTTTTCTTGATCTTCCTGTTTCTTCACACAAGCGCGTGTTATTAAGCCGTTTTTCTGATGTTCGGAGTGTGCCTGAATGCATCTGGCGTTCTTGGCCTGAGAATGTGAAAGAAAGGAAACAGGAAGTAGAGACGTGGGATGGAGATGCAGACCATGGGTGTGACGATTCCATACGCATCTCGATGCACGGCCAGCGGGCTACTGAGGGTTACTACTTCTACTACGTGATATATACACGTACCGACAGTACCTACTACAGCACATATACACATGGATGGATGTACAGTACCTACTACAGTATGTATGTATGTATGTATGTATGTATGTATTTATGTACAGTACCTACTACAGTATGTATGTATGTATGTATGTATGTATGTATTTATGTACAGTACCTACTAGATAAGATAAGATAAGATATGCCTTTATTCGTCCCTCAGTGGGGAAATTTGCAAAGAGTAGACTAGTATAGACTATATATGTAGTATAGACGAGTATACTAGAGTATGTACAGTATGTATGTATGTTCAGTAACTACTACAGTATGTATGAATGTATGTACAGTACCTACCACAGTATGTATGTGTGTATTTATGTATGTATGTACAGTACCTACTAAAGTGTGTATGTATGTATGTATGTATGTATGTATGTATGTATGTATGTATGTATGTATGTATGTACAGTACCGACTAAAGTGTGTATGTATGTACAGTAAACTGTACATACATACTCTAGTAGGTATACCTGTACTACAGTATGTATGTATCTACAGTAAGTACTTAAATCTGTACTGCATGTATGTACAGTACCTACTAGCGTGTGTATGTCCACTACCTGCTAGCATCTGTGAACTGGGATAGACTCCAGCTCCCAAGTGAATTGAACGAGGCCAAGTTGTCCATAAAACGAGTAGTAAACGAGTAATAAATACTAGCAATAAAAATAGAGCGAGAGCGGAATGGAGGATTTAGCGAACGATGCATATTTCGTCAGCCTATGTTTCTAATATGTATCATAAAGGCGAGTAGAAATATGACAATATGCAAATGGTCGGCATATGCTAATATTTCATGAATATGAGGATGAGGAGGATAACCCGCGTCTTGTCATTTCTCTTCCCGCCGGCACCACAAATCCCGCAGCAGGGCCCTGTTCGACCTGGTCGGTTCTTCCCGGTCCCAAAACCAAAACCGACAGAATACTCACTTGCCCACAAAATTCTCCAGAACCGAACTCTTGCCGGCGCTCTGGCCGCCCACCACCGCGATTTGAGGAAGGTCCAGGCTGGCGTTCTGGCCGATGGACGAGAAGGCGTCCTGGAGCCGGTTCACCAGCGGGATGAGATCCTCCATGCCCCGGTTCCCCATTTTGGACCGAGCTACTCCTCCTGCCCTCCGATGAAGGAGAAGGGGAAGAAGATGCTCCTGATGTGACCTTCAGCTCCTCCTCGTCAAGACGGCAAACACGCGAGCGCACATCCGGCGGATTTCTTTCAAAATAAAAAGTCAACCACCGCGTATTAATTTGTTAGCGTCGTTGTGACGTAAATGAGTTAAGTCACGTGGGTTTTCAAAACCCCCACCAATTACAAAGTCCAAATGAGCAGGAAATACTTGACCGCTACGTTCTTCTTCACCTGAATGTCAGAGGCAGGTGACGCACCTGTGGCTCCTCCCACTTCCACCGTCTACGTAAGATGGCGCACCAGCTTCATCTTCGTCGTCAAACAGTGTTCTTCGACTTAATAATACATTTTATTTGTATAGCGCTTTACAGTGAAGAACAATAAAGTTGAATCAAAATCATAGAAATATCAAATCCATGCATTCATTGAGAGCTAAAAACAAGGCCAATAAAAGTTACATTAAAATGGATTGAAATATGTTTTGGGTTGTTTTTTGAAGGTGGGAAGGTCGGGGCAAAGAATTCCAGAGGGTGGAGGCAGCGATGGAGAAGGCTCCGTCTCCTCAGGTTGGGGGCTCGGTCCTACAGGGAAGGTAGGTGATGAGAAGGACTTTGAAACGGAAACGTTGGGGGACGGGATGTCACCAAAGGTGGCGAGAGCCGGTCTGGAATCCAAAATGCAGAGACACGTTGATGTAACAAAAAGAGGTTTATTTAACAAAGGGAGTCCACAAGGGCTCATGACACAAACTAGCAAAAGTAGAAACCAAAAAACTGAGCTGGCAGAGTCCAAAAGTACAACAAAAGAGAGAAGAAAAAGCAAACCACCAGCAGGAAAAAATTGGGGCAAAGTGCAACAGAAAACAATGAAGGTTGAGGTACGATCCGGCAATGAGGACACCTGCCGTCGTGTTAAGAAGCCCCCCCCCCCCAGCCAGAGGTACACTGCAAGGAGAAGGCGGAAGGCAGCAGCAGAGCGACAACACGAGAAGCCGGTGGAGGATTTAAGGACAGGGTAATGTGTTCCCGGGTTAGGGTGGAGGTGAGGAGGCGGGCAGCGGAGTTGTGAATATATTGTAGTTTTAGTTGAGGGTTTAGGATGGCGTACCCTAGAGAACTCTGTTGCAGTAGTCCATTCTGGACGTCATCAATGCGTGGATCAGGGATTCAGCGGCAGAAAATGGAAGTGATGGACGGAGTCGGGCGATGTTCTTAAGATGAAAAAATGCAGTCCGGGTTAATAGTTTGACGTGGGGTTCAAATGAAAGACTAGGGACTAGGGTCTAGGAGGATACCAAGGTTGGGGATGAGAGGGGATGGAATGGGGGTGGCGCTGTCGAGTCGGAGACAGAAGTCATGGGTGGATGCCGTGATGTTTTTGGGACCAATGATGATGATATGGGTTTTGTCACTGTTGAGTTTTAAATGAGGATTTGAACAGCAAAATGGAGTCTCGCCATCATAATGAGGATATTTCTTTTCTAAATCGTGACGTCAGACCCACAAATGCTTTTTCATTGGATACAGCAAAGTGGTTTATTTGAAATAGCTTTTATTTTTAAGCTTTGCATGCTTCCTGTTGCAAGGTAACAAAAATGTTGCAAACATCTCACTGTCCACGAGTCACAAGCTAAAGCTTCACTGGTAACATCCTGGACCGACCGGTGCAACACAGCAAGCAGGAAGTGGTGTACAGAAACAGGAAATGGTGTCAAACTTGTTCAAAATGAAACAGTGAGAAGAGGATGAAGTTCAAAGGTCAGGTCCACTCCTGGGGACGCGTGTCCCTTGAATGGTGTAGGGGGCCTACTTCCTGTTGCCAGGTGGAACCTCAACAATTACCAGAATTCCGGAACTCGCCATTTTCTGTGATCTGCAATGATGATGTGTTGCTTGGCGACAGACCATTCCTCTGTGAGGTCACGCCGTACCGTTCCTTCAGCTGAGCGAGTGCCGCCATCAGGCGACCGTTGGTAGCATCCAGACTCGCTATCCTCTTCTCCTGATGGACCGACAACAGTTAGACGACTTTAGCTAACAGTAGCTAACATAGCATAACACACACCTGGGCCTCAATGATCTTCTGTTTGGAGTCCACCACAGCCTGCATGTCAGAATGGTCTTTCTTCAGCTCCTCTTCTACAGCCATTAACCTGCTCAGGTCAAAGGTCAAAGACTGTTACCTCTACCTGGCACGCACACACACACACACACACGCAGTATGAACCTGCTGATGATACTGTTCATCTGGAGATCTTTATCATCCTGTAGCCTCCTCAGTCGACTCTCTGTGTCCTCCAGCCGAGCCTGAAATGCGCACACACGCACACACACACACGCACGCACACACACACGCACACACACAAAAACATGGATTTGGATCAGATCAGAGAAATAACATCACCCATTCCATACAGGGCTTAAAGTAAAAAAATGGTAATCGTAACGATTGGACAGTAGGTTTCGGGGGGAGGGGCTTGGCAAGAGTTGCATTCAGAGCGCTACCGCATGGCTACAATGAGTTTGTGTTTGTCTGGGTCCGGCAGATTCTTTTTTTTTTCGTTCGTTCCGGCACGGTGCTGGAATACTTTAAGCCCCGCCTATTTACTCACATTCCATCTCCAAGGGTATGAAAAGGACATTTCCCATAGGAAGTCCTCTACTGTAAAACATGGATGAAGAACACGTCTTTTGTCTGTGCAGGGACAGATGTGGGCCTTCCAGATAATTGTCCATTTGTCCCACGATAATAATAGAACTCCACAAGTTGTATTTCATCCATTTATAAATCATGAAGTACAACATGAATGCTAGCATTTTGGATGACCAACCCTTAAAGGGAAAGTCCATGCCCACTCCACTGTGGAGGCATGCAAAGAGAGATGGGGGCACCCTGAGCTGATTGGCCCGTACTGCTGCCATGTGAAGGAGCACGACGTCACACCATGCTGACTTCTTCATGACCAGCGTGTTTTTAGCGGCGTGTTATTGCAGGACGAGCAGCGCCCTCGTGTGGCCAGAGCGGAATTGAACTCCCACAAGAACAAGTGATGGTGCTTTGGAGGATCATTCATGAAAGCCGTGGGGTCACACCTGGTATTCCTGCAGCAGACGCTGGTTCTGCTGGTCCTGAACGAGGAGGCGGGCCTCGCACTCCTCCTGACGCAGCGCCGCCACACGCAGTTTCTCCTGAAGCAACGCAATGTCCTGCTGGTACTACACACACACGCACACGTCAGGTGTACTTCCATCCTAAGATGCTTGGCAGGTGGGGGGGAAGGGGGGGGTTACCCTTTCGATGATGGTGTCGTCGTGACGCTCGTCTTCCATCTCGCCATAGGAAGAGGCGGAGTTCATGTTAAGTAACCAGGCCGCTGTGCGATCCAACGCACATGGAGAAGGAGCCTGCACACACACACACACACACACACACACAGGGTGGTGTCACCATAGCAACCCCAAGTCTGGTGCATGGTGCCATGGTAACAGATTGTTACCTTGGTAGCCGGCCGTTGTTTTTCAGGACTGTCTCCTTTCGATGAGGAGGAGGCCTGACGCAGCCGCGAATGTCCGCTGCTTGGCCAATCAGGGCTCGATGACATCATGCTGCCGGAGGCGGGGCGAGGAGGGTAGGCTGAGCCCCCGCTGAGCATGCTGGGAGGTGTCCGGCCTCGAGGCGGGCCCGGGGGAGCAGAGGCAGGGGGAGGAGGTTGGTCGATGCGTCTCTGAGGACCAGAAGAGTTTTGGCGGGGCGGGGCCGAGCTACCTGGGGGGAGGAGCAACACGTCACGTCGACATCATCAGGCCAGACACTTGAAGAAGAAATGTCGCAAATACTTGGCAGCGTTTCAGAGAGTGAAAGTGCTCTTCGAGAATATTCTTCCCCGCTGCTGCTGCTCGACATGGCCGACATCCGTTCCCCCCGCTCGCCACCGGCCACGCCCACAGGCATCTGGGTGAGAAAAGCTGGTTTGGTTGGCGCGGCGTGCCTGTCGTCGCTGTTGCCCTGCGAGGTGACTGAACCATCGGGGGGCGTGGCCTCGGGCTGAAGAGGTTGTCGTGACGACATGTGATAGACTGGGTTCTGGAAAGACAGAGGCAGGAGCCCCGCCCTGCGCTGCCATTGGCTCTCATCATGTGCGTCATTGGGGGAGGAGTCCTGCAGGTCAATCAGCGATAGGCTGCGACTCTCCGATGTCATTTCCTGCCCCTCCCTCCGGCCCCCGTTGCTAAGGTCAAACGCCGCTTCATCATTGGGCTCCGAGTAGGAGGAGCTCGGGGCCGGGGAGCCACGCAAGCCTAGGGGAAGTAGATGCAGAGGTCAGAGGTCACACATAAGATGAAGACCCACCCGGCAAGTTCCCAGGTCACCTGACGCAGGCTGCAGACTTGACCCTTTGGTGACGAAGAATAAGTCTTTGTTCTCCGGAGTTGGCGACGGCAGCCTGGTGAAATCCAGCAGCCTGCACACACAATCCCGTCCATCGGCTCATCAACACGGTTGCTATGGTTACTCCCGTTCCAAACATTGTGAAAGACATAAAGTGAAATGGACGACACGGGGGACGGTACTGACCCCCCATCCAGTCCAACCCCACACTGCTGGCCAAGCGAGGGATTGCAGGCTGCCAGAGGAGGTGACAGGGGCGGAGATAGAGGAGGCGGAGACACCAAGCGCTGGAGCTCTGGAGAGGGAGCCGACGCTTTGCCAGGGTAAGCCCCGCCCCCTGGGTTAGCCAGAGCTGCCGATACGTCTCGTAGGATCCGTGGAAGTGGACTGAGCTTTGACAGACACGACTGAGGACAGATTCCAACTTAGAAATGTCACACTTCCTCATCCATGACACCTTTGTCAAGCGTGTCACATGACTGAATGTCACCTGTGTATACTGCGTGTCACATGACTGAATGTCACCTGTGTATACTGCGTGTCACATGACTGAATGTCACCTGTGTATACTGCGTGTCACATGACTGAATGTCACCTGTGTATACTGCGTGTCACATGACTGAATGTCACCTGTGTATACTGCATGTCACCTGACTGAATGTCCCCCGTGTCAGGCGTGTTGAATCACCTGGTCCAGCTCGGTGAGCAGCGTGTGCAGGCTGGACAGTTCTCGGCCGAGGTCAATGTAGCCGTCAAAGCCGGCCGTGTGATTGAGGCCGTCGGGGTTGGAGATCTCCTGGAGGAAACGTTGCATGCTGCTCCACTGGCGCTCCACAAAGTCGTTCATGAAGAGCATGTACTCTTCTTTGGTGCCAAACCTGCGGTGGTCGTGATGAGGTGTTGAGATGTGTCATGTGATTGGTCGTCAGCGTGATTGACGGACTCACTTGCTGAAGTTGGCGAGGGTCTGGATGACTTTGGCGATCAGGGTTAGAGTACGCGCCGTGCGCTCGTCCGGGTATCCTTGCATGAGGTCAAAGAGCGATGGCGACATCACCGCCGGACACAGAAAGCGCAGAAAAAGAGACGCACTGATGAGACGTTCGCTGATGTCTGGTCGCCCACGGTTGCTGCACTCCTGGCGCCACGACGCAAACACCTCCTTCAGCTCCCGAGGAAACACCCTGAGGTGGAGAGAGAGACAAAGAAGAGGCGTTGGCCATCATCACGCGGGGAAGACCTGCTGCGTGTTTGTGTTCACCTGTAGGAGTCCAGGATCTTGCAGAAGGCAAGTTCACAGCACATCCTCAGGTTGGCCTGGTGCTCGGCCAGGTCCGACGTCACACAGCGAGACATGTCCACCTCACAGTTCTCATCCGACTCGTAAAGAGCTTTGATGAACTCACCTGGAAACCAACACAACCGCCACTGTTGTCTACTGCAGTGTTAAATATCATGTACAATATTTACTGCAATATTTACTACAATGTACGGTCGTGTCTCCTACAATTCATGGTGTCTACTACAATGTACCGTCTTGTTTACTACAATATTTACTACAATGTACGGTCTTGTCTACTACAATTCATGGTGTCTACTACAATGTACCGTCTTGTTTACTACAATATTTACTACAATGTACGGTCTTGTCTACTACAATGTTTACTACAATGTACGGCGTTGTCTACTTTAATATTTACTACAATGTATGGTGTGGTCTACTACAATGTTTAATATAATATATGGATTTGTCTACTACAATATTTACTACTACGTATGTACCATGTTGTCTACTACAATACTTACTACAATGTACTGTGTTGTGTAGTACAACATTTACTACAATATACACTGTTGTCTAGTACAATCTGCAGTGTAGTAGGACAGTGTGTAGTGTTGTGTACCCAGTGCATCCTGCAGGTACTTCTGTCCGATCAGCTTCAAGTATTCCTCAATGCTTTTGGTTGCTAGAGTGTTTTCTCTGAAGATCAATTGATCGTTGTCATGGTAACGGTCCACCTCTGACATCATCAGGTCTGTCAGGAAGTCCTGTGGACAAGGGTCAGATGTCATGCTAACAGTGTGTGTGTGTGCACGTGCAGGGGATTGGGTACTTACCTTGGCCTTGCCGGTGCTGTGCAGGATGTGGACCAGCACTGCGGCAAGTTCCTCTTTGGCTCTCAAGCCGATGGAAGCTTCCAGCGTGTTGCAGAGCAGCAGGTAGTTGGCGCTGATGAACTCTGCAAACTCTTTGTACTGTTCCATGGGCAAGATGACCACGCTCTGGTAACGAGCCTTAACGCGCACCGTCGGTACGCACGACTTTGCTGAAAGGAAGAACACGTCACTGACCTGGACACATGTCCAAAGAGGACAATACAACATGAAGTACATGACAAATACACCATCGTGATAACAATATTGGTGGGTGGACACCACAATCGCAGCAGCACACCACATCACGACACGTGTGATGACGGACGACACAAAAGGGAACAATTCTTATTCGATTTCCAAAGTTCCTTTACTTGCTAAACATTAGCTATGTCGGGAATTTTGCATATTTTGGTATCATATAATGGACTACGTTGACATTATTTTTATAGTATTACATTTATAGTATAATGGACTATGTTGACATTATTTTTACAGTATTACATTTATAGTATAATGGACTATGTTGACATTATTTTTACAGTATTACATTTATAGTATAATGGACTATGTTGACATTATTTTTATAGTATTACATTTATAGTATAATGGACTATGTTGACATTATTTTTACAGTATTACATTTATAGTATAATGGACTACGTTGACATTATTTTTACAGTATTACATTTATAGTATAATGGACTATGTTGACATTATTTTTACAGTATTACATTTATAGTATAATGGACTATGTTGACATTATTTTTACAGTATTACATTTATAGTATAATGGACTACGTTGACATTATTTTTACAGTATTACATTTATAGTATAATGGACTATGTTGACATTATTTTTACAGTATTACATTTATAGTATAATGGACTATGTTGACATTATTTTTACAGTATTACATTTATAGTATAATGGACTATGTTGACATTATTTTTACAGTATTACATTTATAGTATAATGGACTACGTTGACATTATTTTTACAGTATTACATTTATAGTATAATGGACTACGTTGACATTATTTTTACAGTATTACATTTATAGTATAATGGACTACGTTGACATTATTTTTACAGTATTACATTTATAGTATAATGGACTATGTTGACAGGTCAAACCTCACAAGACTGAAACGAACTGAATGAAAGTGTCCACAATGTGTGTTGAGTTCTATGAAGAGAGATGCTAGGAGAGCTAGGAAAGCTATGTAAGCTAGGGGAGCTAGGTAAGCTAGGGAAGCTAGGGAAGCTAGGTAAGCTAGGGAAGCTAGGAAAGCTAGGTAAGCTAGGTAAGCTAGGGAAGCTAGGAAAGCTAGGTAAGCTAGGAAAGCTAGGACAGCTCTTCAGTGAAGTGTAGAAGAATGAAATCACGTCGGGGGGGGCTTTGAGAAACAAATATTGAAGTCGCGACCATGCGTACTGACTCACCTCTGATGGTACTGGGCACGCTCACCGAGTACCACTTCTCCACCAGCTGTCTTCCCGTCACCGTGGCAACGGGGATGTTGACCAAGCCAACGTAGCTGCTCTTGTCCTTCTTCCTCTTCCTGTCCGTATCTTTGTAGATGTGAAGAGTCACGGCGCTGACGGACGGAAGACTGCTGAAGTCGAAACGTTCACCCCAAAATATGTTGTCCGTTTTCATCTTGCAAGATGTACGCGCGTACAGGCTGTCATCCAGACAAAGTTCACAAAAGTACCTGCCAGACATCCATGCTTTGGTTAGAGGAACGGCAGTACGGGCTGCATACGCCATACTACCCCGACCTCACCTCTTCTTGGCAGGCAGGTCTTTGGCTTCGATCACCCACAGCGTCAGAACGTTCTCCACTCGTCTGCTGTTGTCTTTGTTGGGCTGCACGGCTCTTCTGAGGTTCTCCATCCATTTATCCCGTTCTGCTGCTGATCGACAGGAGAAACACTTGGTCCCTGTGGAGGTGGTCACCTGGGGAAGAAGTCACAGCTTGATGGAATCAATTCTCTTTGTAGCCTGAATTCTCAGTAGACGTACACGTCTCAATCAGAAGACATGATGATCACATGATGATGATCGATGATAGACGCAAACATAAGACACAGATGACTGACCTCAAAGCAGTAGTCCTGTCCCAGCAGGGATGAGTGAACCGGTTTGATGATCACTGATTGGTCCATCTTGAGCTCCAAAGAGGCCACGCCCCCTGCCCCTAAGAGTGATTCCTGGCTACCGCAACGCAGCCGCCGCATTACACGCCTGCAACACGACATGAGAGTGACATGCTGCACAGTATTCCACACGCCACTCAGCTGGCGAGTCTTCCTCCTTCACTTTTATTCTGAAGGAGATTTGGTTCATGCAGGGGGGTGTCGGCTAGCAACACTCCTTCCTGGAGTTGCTGGTCATAGGAGACCAACCTTTGTTAGAAGTCTCCTGCCACTGAGATGCTGAACGTATCAGTCCTATCTGCTGTTGGACCTGAGAGTGTTAGCCTGGTCGCATTTGATGCTTATTATTAGCCATAGCCAATATGAATCAGCCAACAAATGAGATGCCTTGATGGCTATGAACTGTGGAATTGTTAGCAAGTGTTGAGTTTGGATTGTGAAGACGTGGAAGCCATACGTCTTCTACGATGGCGAGCTCAGCACCAGCAAACAACGACAGCCACGAAGCAGCTTTCCACGCCCTAAGAGCTAGCTTCTGTAGCAGAGGTTCAGACGCCAAGGTTTCCCCCTCCGACCGCCTCCCCCCTTCGCTTACCCCCCCCCCCCCCCCATTCCAAAAACATGCTAGGTTAATTGGCCACTCCAAATTGTCCATAGGTATGAATGTGAGTGTGAATGGTTGTTTGTCTATATGTGCCCTGGGATTGGCTGGCCACCAGTCCAGGGTGGACTCCGCCCCTCGCTAAGACAGCTGGGATAGGCTCCAGCACCCCTGCGCGACCCTTGTGAGGATGAGTGGTAGGAAATGAATAAATGTTTGGAATAAATATTTCTAACATTGCAGCTGAAAAAAATCCTGCAGTTTGGGTCAGGCTCCTTATTAAAGGTTGTGGTTGCAGTTGAGTACTATAACGCTATACTTAGTATATAATATATATATACATAGTATATAATAGCACACTTTACTTGCTACTAGCATCTTTCCATCCGTTATACGAGATTTCTTCTGTCCCAACCTCTAAATAGTACTCTATGTATAACCTTTAAATAATACTATATGTATAACCTCTAAATAGTACTCTATGTATAACCTTTAAATAGTACTCTATGTATAACCTCTAAATAATACTCTATGTATAACCTCTAAATAGTACTCTATGTATAACCTTTAAATAATACTCTATGTATAACCTCTAAATAATACTATATGTATAACCTCCAAATAGTACTCTATGTATAACCTTTAAATAGTACTCTATGTATAACCTTTAAATAATACTATATGTATAACCTCTAAATAGTACTCTATGTATAACCTTTAAATAATACTCTATGTATAACCTCTAAATAATACTATATGTATAACCTCTAAATAGTACTCTATGTATAACCTTTAAATAATACTCTATGTATAACCTCTAAATAATACTATATGTATAACCTCCAAATAGTACTCTATGTATAACCTTTAAATAGTACTCTATGTATAACCTCTAAATAGTACTCTATGTATAACCTTTAAATAGTACTCTATGTATAACCTCTAAATAATACTCTATGTATAACCTCTAAATAGTACTCTATGTATAACCTTTAAATAATACTCTATGTATAACCTCTAAATAATACTATATGTATAACCTCTAAATAATACTATATGTATAACCTCTAAATAATACTATATGTATAACCTCTAAATAATACTATATGTATAACCTCTAAATAATACTATATGTATAACCTCTAAATAGTACTCTATGTATAACCTTTAAATAATATTCTATGTATAACCTCTAAATAATACTCTATGTATAACCTCTAAATAGTACTCTATGTATAACCTTTAAATAATACTCTATGTATAACCTCTAAATAATACTCTATGTATAACCTCTAAATAATACTATATGTATAACCTCTAAATAATACTATATGTATAACCTCTAAATAGTACTCTATGTATAACCTTTAAATAATATTCTATGTATAACCTCTAAATAATACTCTATGTATAACCTCTAAATAATACTCTATGTATAACCTCCAAATAGTACTCTATGTATAACCTTTAAATAATACTCTATGTACACGTATGTATACACCTAAATAAAACATCAGTGTCAGGTATTCTGGGGTTTATAAAGTGTATTAAATGAAGAGTAAGTAGTAGGTTAGATGTACTGTATGATGGTAAATACTGTAATACATCAGTGTCAGGTATTCCAGGGGTTTATAAAGTGTGTCACATGGAGTGGTCCCTGTCATCCCCGTAGGAAATCCTGGTATTAGTTCCACGGGTTGTTATGAAATATTGTAGCGTATACATTGTGCATACATACACCAACATTTGTCATGCATGATATTTCATGGTGTATTCCAGGTGTATTTCATGTCATTGTTGCCATCCTACACTCCCAGCAGGTCTCATCTTTCCTGGCCATGAGTCTAACATCACCTTCATGCTAACCAACATGCTAATCTACAAATATACAATAGGAATCTCTCAGTACTGTCTCATACATACACTATTTATGGAGCCTCATTTATTGCACACACACACACACACACACACACGCGCACACACGCACACACACACAAGCTGACTTGGT
Organism: Doryrhamphus excisus; assembly: GCF_030265055.1. Lineage (NCBI taxonomy): Eukaryota > Metazoa > Chordata > Actinopteri > Syngnathiformes > Syngnathidae > Doryrhamphus > Doryrhamphus excisus. Next base: position 26,389,269 of record NC_080469.1, on the reverse strand, counting down.
GATGTAAGACATGCAGAGGTTATTGTTTGTCATTGTGTGCATGGTAGACACCGTGTATAGCCTAGCCTAACCAGGCTAACCAGCCATCTAGCTAGCACACACACACACACACACACACACACACACATTGCAGATGTCTACTGAAAGAGGACAAAGGCAGTGGAAGCACAAAGCGGAGAAAAATACTCACAAAGCATTCTGTGTGAGGAAGAGGAGGAGGAGGAGGAGGAGGAGGAGGAAGGCTACACATCCATGCTGGTCTTAAGCAGGACAGACGAAGACTTAAACCTGCTGATCCTATCTGTCTGTCTTTCTGTCTGCGTGTCTCCTAGCTACTGATGCTACATGCTCCAGCAGTGGCCCCTCCCATCAGAGATGCTGCCCTACTTCCTCTCCTCCATCTTTGAAACACTGCAGCTGCTTAGCAAGGACATTACCCTCATGATAGGACATTACCCACATGCTAAGGACACCCTGGGAGGACATTACCCACATGCTAAGGACACCCTGGGAGGACATTACCCACATGCTAAGGACACCCTGGGAGGACATTACCCACATGCTAAGGACACCCTGGGAGGACATTACCCACATGCTAAGGACACCCTGGGAGGACATTACCCACATGTTAAGGACACCCTGGGAGGACATTAGCCACATGCTAAGGACACCGTGGGAGGACATTACCCACATGCTAAGGACACCCTGGGAGGACATTACCCACATGTTAAGGACACCCTGGGAGGACATTACCCACATGCTAAGGACACCCTGGGAGGACATTACCCACATGCTAAGGACACCCTGGGAGGACATTACCCACATGCTAAGGACACCCTGGGAGGACATTACCCACATGTTAAGGACACCCTGGGAGGACATTAGCCACATGCTAAGGACACCGTGGGAGGACATTACCCACATGCTAAGGACACCCTGGGAGGACATTACCCACATGCTAAGGACACCCTGGGAGGACATTACCCACATGCTAAGGACACCCTGGGAGGACATTACCCACATGCTAAGGACACCCTGGGAGGACATTACCCACATGCTAAGGACACCCTGATCTGGAATGAATTTTACATCTCATGAAAACGGGAGCAAAAACAAAAGTGTTGCGTTTATATATTTTTTGAGCATGTAGTATGTATGAGTATGTATAAGAGTATCCATCGTATAGAATATGTAGTATAGATCACACAGGGCTCGACAATAACGATGTACCGATGGCCCGGGGCAAGTTAAAACAAAATTCGGGCAAGTAAATCCAATCATTAATATTCCCGTCGGGCAAGTACACTTTAGCATGCCGTACTGCCAAGAGTTTTTTTTAAAGCGGTTCTTGTTGGGTGTTGGTAAAACACGGACTGCGTAATTCCGGTGGTAATTTGCAAACCAATCCTTGCAAATCTTGAAATGGACCAATCAGAATCGTTTATTTAGACCGCGGTCCGTAATCCACAATCCGTGTTTTACCCACACCCGTTCTTGTTCGTGATCAACCAATCAGCGATCGTTTTACTAGGAAAACATCTATCATGGCGTCCCTGCCAACATCGTCTAATTCTTCAACAACTTCTGAAGGAAAACACCAAAAAGTGATGAAGCAGTGCCTCCTAAACAAGTATTTTATTAGCGTCAGCAAATCAAATGATGGCACAGGTGAGTGAATCACATTGCTGTGACAATTTGAAGTGGTCACAATGAAACACCACCCATTAGATCCAATACCAAGTGCTGATTTTGCACAAGCTACAAAACCTAGCGGTTTCATTTCTCTGTGTATTTTTCTCACCTTTGCTTCACAAATTATTGTTTGACCATTGAGCTTTTTTTCTGGATTAAAAACACTTTACTAGTACACAAATGTGTCTATTCAATAATGTTTCATTGTGGTGCACAACTTATAAATATCACTGCTTACTACGACTACCATGTGTAAGGTAGCATGGCTTGCCATGTTAACATACATCTCCACAAATTTTCAGACATTCCTCCAAATACAATGCATCAGTACTATCTGATGAATTATCAGCATATATTGATATATGATATCATTATGGCAGTCTTTTCATTTTACATGGGGCAAGTTCGGGCAAGTAGTTCTCACCTTAAGGATTCCCCATGGGCAAGTCATTTTTGTTTTTAACGTAGAGCCCTGTCACAGGTCACTTACTGGCGGACTGTGGTCTGAGTCCCAACCCACATGCCGTTAAGAAATGATCTCGGCCATCTCTGTGTGAAGTTTGCATGTTCTCCCCGTGCATGCGTGGCTTTTCTCCGGGTACTCCGGTTTCCTCCCACATTCCAAAAACATGCTAGGTTAATTAGCCACTCCAAATTGTCCATAGGTATGAATGTGAGTGTGAATGGTTGTTTGTCTATATGTGCCCTGGGATTGGCTGGCCACCAGTCCAGGGTGGACCCGGCCTCTCGCCCAAAGTCAGCTGGGATAGGCTCCAGCATACCCCGCCACCCTAATGACGATAAGAAGTATAGAAAAGGAATGGAAAAGGATGGATGGGTTTTGGCATCTTTTTGGACCTGACACTACTGGTCACCTTAGGAACCTAAAGCTTGGCAGTTCCTACGTACCTACACCGTCACACCACGACTGCTTTATTACACACTACCTTTGGACACGCCCCCTCTTGCTAGTCAATGTACACTACCTTTGGACATGCCCCCTCATGCTATTCAATATACGCTACCTTTGGACACGCCCCTCATGCCATTCAATATGCAGTACCTTTGGACACGCCCCCTCATGCTATTCAATATGCAGTACCTTTGGACACGCCCCCTCATGCTATTCAATATGCTACCTTTGGACACGCCCCCTCATGCCATTCAATATGCAGTACCTTTGGACACGCCCACTCATGCTATTCAATATGCTACCTTTGGACACGCCCCCTCATGCTATTCAATATATGCTACCTTTGGACACGCCCCCTCATGCTATTCAATATATGCTACCTTTGGACACGCCCTCTCCAGTCAGTCAGGTGTGTAAGTTACCTGTTGTCAGCCATGTTGATGCTGCTCTGGCGAAAGACTTTTGGGTGGGAGCCAGTTCTCCGAAGGGACTGCTTGAGGGTCCTGGACAGGAACCCCTGGGGAGTCATGGTAATATTTGCATGCTGGTGTAAATATTCATAGGAAGTCATGTTGATATGAGGGGAAGTACAGTATAGCATGTTTCTCTCACCGTAACTCTGGTTGTGGGGGTGTCCAATGCGGCGCTGTGTGGACAGGGTCTTGGGTCTGGAAGAGATGGGAAGCCATGCTAAAGACTAGTGAGTGGAGTTAGCCGATGGACCTGATGTTCAAGACTAGAAGCCAAGGGTTTTTTCTGCGTTGAAATAAAGCAGTTGCACGGTGGTTCAGTGGGTAGTGCGCAGTCACACTGTTAGGAGACCTGGGTTCGATTGGCACCACTGTGTGGAGTACGCCCCATACGTGCATAGCTTTTCTCCGGGTACTCCGCTTACCCCCCCCCATTCCAAAAACATGCTAGGTTGATTGCCCCCCCAAATTGTCTGTGTGGAGTTTGCATGTTCTTCCCGTGCATGCGTGGCTTTTCTCCGGGTACTCCGGTTTCCTCCCACATTCCAAAAACATGCTAGGTTAATTGGCCACTCCAAATTGTCCATAGGTATGAATGTGAGTGTGAATGGTTGTTTGTCTATATGTGCCCTGGGATTGGCTGGCCACCAGTCCAGGGTGGGCCCCGCCTCTTGCCCGAAGATAGCTGGGATAGGCTCCAGCCTGCCCGCAACCCTGGTGAGGATAAGCGTTGTAGACCATGGATGGATGAAATGCAGCTGGCCAGATTAGGATGAGATTTATGCTCCATGTCACCGAGATTAGCAACAGAATTTCCAAATAATATTCCCGTTCAGGGAAGGGACGATATGGCGTCTCCTACATGCCGGTCAATTGCATCATGTGACGTGCGGCTTTCCTCACCTTTGTGGGCGAAATGAGGAGGTGCTGAGGTCACATGGAGGCTGTATCTTAGCAACCACACCGTACAAGTCTCCTCCCTCTCTGCCAGAAGCAAAGGATGAACCTGAGGGACAAAAAGCAGCTGAGATGTCCAAATAGTTTATAGGTTTAGAGGGATAGTTTAGAAAGGTTTGGGTCTGCCTGGCTGACGTGCTTTTTTCATTCCAACACTTTTGGCTTCCTGGAAGATGGATTGGTTACTGATCACACCTTGGAAGGAGTGGACAAAGCTAGCCAAGGTTCCTCTGTCATGTCTCTGTTTTATGAACAAATGTTAGTACTGGGAGAACCCCCCCCCCCCCACACACACACAATATAATATTTATATATTCCCCTCCGTGAATCCCCACCTCATCGTGGTGGAGGGGTTTGAGTGCCGGAGTGATCCTAGGAGCTATATGCCCCAGACAACATATATATGCCACACGGGATCTCCCCCTCGTAGACCCACCACCGACGGGGGCAAGCATAAAGCTCCGGTGCATTGTGTGTTGGGTGGCGGTCAAGGGCGGGTGCCTGGGCGACCTGGTCTTCGGCGGCCAAATCTGGTTCTTGGAATCTGGAATGAGCCTGAACTTGTGTGAGAGGTTGAGACGTTCCGACTAGATGGAACCCTAACCCTAACTCCTCGAGAGGGGCTGGACCTTGTTGTACTCTCGAGGGGAGAGGTGGCGAGCGGGTGTGGGCTTATTAATAGCCCCCCCCGGCCTATGTGTTGGGGTCATCCCCGGTGAACGAGAGGGTCAAGTTGGTGAAAGTTGAAGTAGAAATAAGAGTTTTACCACCAAGTTGTCCAGCAACAGTAAACGACAGTCAGAAAGGATGCAGAACATCTTGGTCCACGTGTTTGGCTTGGCCCTCTGACCACAGGACAGCCAATGGAAGGAGGCGCTCTTCAGCTCTACCAGTCAACAACCAGAAAAGAACCATCATGGAGTTAATGTTGAATAGGTGAGCCTAATTTCATGCATTTTCAGCCATGATACTGTATATAGCACATACATGATATAGACGTGCACAACGTAGATATGGTGTGGATACATACAGTAGATATATTGATATGTTACACATGAAATACAAAGCTGGGGATCTATCATTGTTACATTCCAAAATACTATCCAAGTATCAGCAATGACCCTGCCTCCAACAGGACGATGTTCCAAAAGAAAAAACCTGATGGGCGATATGGACCTTAGCATATGTCAGCATATTGTTGGGATGTATCACCATGTGATGATATGAAATGTAAGCCATATCAAAAAAGGGGGTGTATTTATGACTAAAATATTGGTTAACTTTTCTCATGGGGTGTCAGCCTCTGCACACATTGCTACTAAGGGCTCTAATTTCATGGCGCAGCGCACGGTGGAAGAGTGTGGTCCAGCGCAACCAATTTGGTAGACTGGACTGTGCCGAGATGGGTGTGGCGGCACACCAGGGGGGTGTCCATATGTTCAGCTTGGCACAGTGACAATTTAATGACAAAAGAGCGCGCCAAAGGTGCGCTGAAAGCTCACCAGCTCCGACCGGGTCTAGAATGGGACCTCTTGCGCCTTCTCTCCTTCCTCTTTACAACTTGCGCCAGTGGGAGGGAGGGGTGGAGAAAATTTGCAACCTGTGCCGGCCGCACCCCATTGGTGTGGCGCAGGCGCGCTAGGGCGGGTGCATCGCTCCTACGCCTGGTCTACAAAAGCCCTTTGTCTTCTACTGCATATTTACATCTACTAGATGCTTCCTACTTCCATGCTTGGACTCCTTGATCTACACACACCATTCTTATCATTTTACATCAGTCAGTAACTCACCAATCACATTCATCCAGCCAAGATGCTGGCATCTGGACAGATGTTTAACCAGCGACTCCATGGCAACACCAGTAAAGCGGCAACACACACACGTGCAAGGAATGCACTCTTGCCTAGAAACACCTATAGATACACACTCAACATATAGACACATGTATACACTTACATACACATACATAGATACACACTCAACATGTAGACACATGTATACACATACATAGAAACACACAAACACCTATAGATACACACTCAACATATAGACACATGTATACACTTACATACACATACGTACATAGAAACACACTCAACATATAGACACATGTATACACATACGTAGAAACACACAAACACCTATAGATACACACTCAACATATAGACCAGGGGTGGGCAAACTTTTTGACTCACGGGCCGCATTGATTTAACAAAACGGGGGGGGGACTATATATTTTACATGTAACAGTCCACCTGGTATTATTGAATCTGTAAAAGTGTCACGCAATCTGCTATTATTATTTATTATTTTTTATTTATATTTAAATATTTTATATTTAAATATTTTAAATTGTATTATTATTATTATTGTGTCCCTTTTTTCAGGAGCACTTTGTAAACAACAGACCACATCAAATAACAAAATGGATAAAACCATCAAAAGGTTGGCTCAAGCCATGATGCCACTTCATATGTTGAGTTTAAATGAAATACTTTGGAAATAACGGCCGTATTCAAACACTTGGCCGGATGTGGCCCCCGGGCCGTAGTTTGCCCACCCCTGATATAGACACATGTATACACTTACATACACATACATAGAAACACACAAACACCTATAGATACACACTCAACATATAGACACATGTATACACTTACATACACATACGTATGTAGAAAGCCACAAACACCTATAGATACGCATATAGACACATATACACTTACATATGTAGAGACACAAACACCTACAGGTATGCATGCAGACACATGTATACACTTACATACTACATACATACATATGTAGAAAGCCACAAAGACCTATAGATACGCATATAGACACATGTATACACTTCCATACATACGTATGTAGAAAGACATGAATGAGGACACACCCGTCCACAGGAGGGAGATGCACGCATTAAAAGCATGAAGAGTCACACTGACTTTGCAGTTCCTAACACCTTAATAATATTAACAGATTAGTTCCAGGTTGCTCTCACTGTGTACACACACACACACACACACACACACACACACACACACACGTTTGTCCTCTTTTATTTGTGTGTAGTAGCATCTGGTGAAAAGCAGCACAGGTTTCCTATGTTTCAAACTGGCAACCAAACAACACAAAACATGGACGCTAGTTGCATCATTCCAAAGCCAGAGGTCAAAGGTCTCCATAGAAGCATAAGCTGACTGCTGATTGGTCAGCAAGTGAGCACAACCAATGAGCACACCTGACAACCAGACCAGGAAGAGGACAGAATTAAAGTGTAACGTCTGGCAGACACTTGGCATTCGCCATTCAAACAAATATTGTGTAGTGCCCCTGGGAACACTTCCTGGTTCCCAGCATGCTTTGCGGCACCGTCTACGTAAATAGCTCTTTAGTTTGTAGTCTAACGTCACGTGGTTGTTCGCTCTAGTGGGAGTGTCTTATCTGGTTGTATTTCTCCGTTACATTGTTGTCACATGACAACAAGAACTGTTACGCGGAGCCGTCACGGTTGTTGTTGTTGATGGAAGCTTTCTTCTTCTGCTCTAAAATTAGAGCCTTTCTCTGGTACAAGACCCTTGAGCCCCACAATATCATATGGACACACATCTACCGACTGGAGCCTTCATCAGCCATCATCAGTCTTTGCACAGATATCCATGGGACACACGCTACCTGGCCACAACATACACACACACAACACCCGCTCTACATGTGTACAAGTACCACAACATACCTGCTCTACATGTGTACATGTACCACAACATACACATACATGTCTACATGTGTGGACAGAGGGTGAGGTGAAGCAGATGTCATGTTTGTGTTCACTGTCCCATACATCTGATGTCAGATCAAAGACGTGACCCATAACTGGAGCCAACCTGACGGCTGGTAGCTGGCAGCTACCGTAGGATGCTAACTCATGACCTCACATCTCTCAGCTGGTTGAATAAATGGACGTCTTAAGGATTTCCCTGTGATTGTGCATATTTCTTTGAATCTTTATTCTTATCGTGACGTGACAAGATGCAGTAGATGGAAATAAGGAGGATGAGGGGCGGGGAGAGAATAGACCACCAAAGGTTAGCCTAACCGGAACCCTACAAGACAGGCAGGCATGCAGGTGGATCACAAGCACCATGCCTGGATTGGCCTGCTGCGGTCTTTGTAGCTTCATTTTCTACTCCTATTCATGACACGGGAACAGATGACGTGTCCCACGGGTGGTCCAGGTGGTGATAGGCATTGGGGCCTCTGATGAGCAGTCCAGTGGGCCCTGCACATCAAAGGCGTGCACTGGATGGGTTAACATGAGACTCGTCTGAACCCTCTCATGCCTTCTCTCCCCCCTCTTTGCGTCACACTGAGCCGGGCTGCACTGGCCCCACCCCGTGGGCACGACCCAGGCACAGCCCACCTCCCGTACCTCCCACGCCTATGCCGTGCCAACAGCTCTATTTGAAGATGGAGCCCATTGAAAGAGCACACGTGCTGTGCATGTGTGAAAAGAAAGACTTGCCATGGACTTTGTTGTGCTTCTAAGAAATAAATAAAAGCCCAGCTTCTAGTAAGGTGCTGTCCCCTCCCACTGCAGCAGGTACTGGACCGCCCCCTCAGCGGTGATGCGGCGGGCCATCACCTGATACCGCTCACCACTGATCAGTCGGCACGAGGCACTGAAATATGAGGAGATGGAGGACTGTAGATGGGAGGAGTCAGGAGGGTCTGACAGGAAGGGGGAGGAGTCAACAGAATATTGGGAGTCGTCCCTGGTTCCAGAAGGCTCTTCCTCTCCAAGATCCCGCCCTGCCTCATTGTGATTGGTCCACTGGTTAGCGGCACAGCTTGGCAACTTCCTCTTCCTGCTGCCCGCCTTTGGCCTGGGCACACAGAGTTGAAAGGTCAGGGTGGATGAGCTGCTCGGACCACATCATAAAGCCTCCACGTGGTGCCGTGTTAGGAAGTGATGACGACTACTTGCATTTGTATACAAAACCATGCAGCAATTATTTGTGTGGATATTAACACCAATCTTTCCCCCTTGGCGGAGGGTTCCTCTCCACTTTCCAGATGTAACCTTGGCAGAAAAAGGGATGTCGTCTATCATCTACTGGTGCCTGCTTGCTAAGCCCTTTGAGGATCCTTTATGATTAAGGGTTGTATAAATAAGATTGACTTGACTGACATATTGAAGGAAAAAATGCTTTGCAATGACAATGTTCCATTCTTCTTCTTCATAACCAAAAGGGCTTGGAATATCTTCGTACATGAGCAGGTAATAATAAATAATAATAATAATTAGATGCATGCAGAGTGAGGTCTCACAGGCATCACGAGGATCTGCTCATTGGCATCTAGGGTGTGGTCTCCTAGACATTGTGTAGAGATGCTAGCAGCATTTGGGGCCAGGGCACTAAATGTTCCCTTTCCATCATATACTGGATCATACACAGATATCATCATCATCCTCATCACACACAAACAATATGATTGCTATGATCAAGACAAACACTACTTTAAAAGACTATACCATAAAATGCATACACACCCTTGATGAAATGAATATGAAGATGTGAATGACATGACACTATAGTTGGGTAGAACACGTCAGTTAGCTTCACCAATCATCATCAATGTGAAAACAGTGCCATCCTGTGGTGGAAAGTATGAAGTGCACATATTACTTTGCTTCATACCATCTGTGGGCCAACAGTGCCATCTTGCGGTGGAAAGTAACCATCATTGGCCATAGTCTAGTATCCATGCTTCCAATTAGGCCTCATGTGGTCAAACTCCATCCATCCATCCATCTTCTATGGCGCGTGTCCTCACTAGAGTCACGGGTATGCTGCAGCCTATCCCAGCTGACTTGGGGTGAGGTTATTCCCAGGCTTCCATGGGATACATGAAATAGTGCGGTGGGCCACATCATGGGTTGAACTTTTTCTAAATGATGCGAGTGTGGTATAAATGGTTGTTGGTCTATATGTGCCCTGCCATTGGCTGGCCACCAGTCCAGGGTGGACCCCGCCTCTCCCCCGAAAACAGCTGGGATAGGCTCCAGCATGCTCGCGACCCTCAGAGGATAAGCAGTATGGAAAATGAATGAATGAAAATGCAATGAGAAATATGTACGTGTGTGCAAGTGTCATCTACACAAAAACCTAACATCATGTCATCGTCTCCCACACATCCACATCCACATCCACATCCACATCCACATCCGAGAACAGTTTGGGGGAGGTTGGTGCCTTGCTTAAGGACGCATTAACATGTGGCAAAGAGAAGCCAAGAAGACTTGTACCTGGCTGGATGGCAGGAGCTGCTGGTGGTCACGGAACCTGATGTGGAAACATCTGTAGATTCCTGATCAACACTCAACGTCCCACTGAAAGGTGACATTAGCATAGATTATATATACAGTCATTATGAAAGCACTGGGGGTATGAGCATAGATGATATATATATATATATATATAGTCATTATGAAAGCACTGGGGGTGTGAGCATAGATGATATATATATATATATATATATAGTCATTCTGAAAGCACCGTGTGTGTGTGTGCGTGTGTGAGTGAGACCTCCTGAGCTTGGTTAGGTCATCCAGGGTGAAGTCAAAGATGTTGGCCATGTGGTGATGACACGTCCAAGTGCATGTCAGCTCGTTCTGCACACACGTTCAGTCAATGCGTGACATGAGATGAGACATGAGAGCGTTAGGTTAGATTTCAGGCGTTCAAGCTGCTACTGTTTCTCATGTCATCATCAGGCTAGGGTTAGGATTGTCCCTGTTTCTCATGTCATCATCAGGTTAGGGTTAGGATTGTCCCTGTTTCTCATGTCATCATCAGGCTAGGGTTAGGATTATCCCTGTTTCTCATGTCATCATCTCCGCTGCTGCTTCTGGTCTCAGAACATCCTGTGTGCACTCATCATTCGGGCTGTACCATACCCAACACCCAACACCCACTCAAATTCAGGCCGTTATCAGCGATACCTATTAATACACACACTTTGTACACATACCTAACATGAAAGTACATTTACAAAGCCAGTATATTTCCTTTCCTAACAGTATAGAAGACATCCTTTACTGTATTCCAAACAAGTACATAACATTTAGACTCCATTCCGTGTACTAAATATCGATCTTAGCACCTGGACACGGATAGCTGATGGAGTACAGCCTTTCCACTTCTCTTTCCATTCAGTGGGCGTGGCTTATGTAAATACTGGTGCACTCCTTAGTCCCAGTAGTCCCCAAAAGATACATTATAAACTTGATGTTCTATACTGCATGTGTGCATATACGTATAGGATCATATTTATCCCTTATTTAGTTTCTCTTCATCCTGTGAGGGTAAATGATGTTCTTACTTTGGGGATGGCGTCTTCCAACAACCACTTGGACTTCCTCTTCCTCCTCTCTGATGAAGCACTGAAGCACACACACACACACACACACACACAATGAGACCATTGATGTGCAGGAAATGATTAAAGTAGCAACCCTTTGGGATGTTTGTACCTCATCCCGCCAACACCCTTCTTATAGCCCCGCCCCCCTTCATAGTGAGCACGCTCAGGAAACAGTTTGGAGGAGGGTGTGGGGGGAACACGCGTCCTCAGACGAAAGATGCATTTCCTCTTTTTCATCTCCTTTCCGCACAGAAACCTGAGCACGTGCACACACACCATCAGTACACACACAAACACACACACACACACACACTCACGTACTTGCTCTTGTATTTGTTGAGGGCATCCAGCAGGTGCTGCCCCCTGGCTGATGGAGGAGTGTTTGCCAACTGAGGAGGCATCAGACAAGACAATGAAGACATTCCCAACCATTCCAGTTCAGCAGTCACATTGGCTACCTTTCCCAGTTGCAAATGCTCCCAGTTGGAAGACGCAAAGGCCAGGATTTCATCCAGTTCGAAGTACTTCTTCTTGTTGCTAAGCGACAGGTTGTAGAGAACCAGGTGGACCAGGTCCACCCAGCGCAGAGCTAAACGTCGCACGTACTCCGACCCTTTGTTGCAGACGGAACACAGGAAGAAGTAGAACCTGGAGAGGACATACGTGTCATGGCTCAGCCAGTACAGAAGGTCGGCAGGGAGGTGTGAGGTCACCTGTCTCCAAACATCATGCTGTCCTGCAGACATTGGGTGCACGCCTCATGGAACCACTGCTGACACTGGAAACACTGGAGCATCTTCAGACACCACCTACACACACACACACACACAGATTAAACAGTGTGTGTGTGTGTGTGTGTGTGTGTGTGTGTGCTTGCATGGACTTTGTCTTACTCTCCTGGTCCTCCACAGTAGCAGTAACACTGTTGCTGATTGGTCCGATGCTGAGAGTCCCAGTCCAGAGCATCAAGGTCATACGACAGGACCTGCTTCATAGCTACCAGAGCTTTGGCTATGGGCCCTTTCTTCAGAGCACCCCCTTTCTGTGGGGAAGGGTACACGGAATTACACCGTCTGAAAAATATCTCATTCAAGGTGTGTGCGTGTGTGTACCCTGACAGCTAGGGCAAAGACACAACGTCTACAAAACCAGGGGCTCTCGCTGCTGTCCTCTACAGGAGGAACATGGCACTGCTGGTGGAAACCTGCAAACACAGTTGATGTCATCATAGCCGCATGGGTTGTTAAAGGGGACCTATGATGCTTTTTCCACTTTATGACCTACAAATGTCCTTGGAAGGTTGGATTCTGGTGTTAACCATGCCGAGTTTCACATCATGAGCTTTGGCCGTTTGGAAGTGAGATATGAAAGAAACCGTGACGTCACAGGGGGGTGGACGTCCTTATATGGGCATGGCTCTAGGCCAGATAAGCTCCGTCCTCCACCAAGCTCTCCTTCTCTGTTCTTCTCTGCCCCCAAACTTGCTGAAGCCCTACGCCTTTCCAACATTACTTGCTGGTGTGGAAGAGTCAGAAGATCCAGCAGTACCAGGTTACCAGCGTCCTAACTGTCTTTACTTGCTGGAAGTCATGGAGCCCGAGGGCCAGTCCGTGTAGCAGTACTAATAGCCGTTTGCCAGTGGCCCTACCAGGGTTATTTACACACTGGTGGTCCGGCAAAACACATTAGCCGTTAGCCATGCTGTAGAAAAGCTAACCCTAAAATGCTAACGCTACTTAGCATTCAGAGAGGTCAAACCTCTTGAGAAACCTGGGACTCTCCGGTCTGTATTTGGGATTGGGGATCCAACACGTACGGCTGGATGCTAACAGCCCACACGTTAAAAAGATACGTCACTGTTCATCATCAACTCCTGTAAAGTTGGGTTGGCAGCTAGCGGCACGAACCACAAGCGCTTCTAAGCACTCGGGAGTGTGAGCAACCACAGCAGAGTGGGCGTGGCTGGAGGAGGGCAGTGGGCGGAGTGCTGAATAGGTGCAGATGTAGAAAGCTATGTGTGCAGGTTATTGTGTGTAGCTGCTCTACAGGAGTCCACAAGTCAATCCAAAGGGCCCAGAACAGAACTTAATGATAGGTCCCCTTTAAGAAATGATGGGAATAATCTTCTTCATCTCGACTCACCGATGCCACACTTTCCACAAATCAGGATGTGGTTGCTTTGACTGGCAGAGCTTAGACCCGCCTCCTGACACACAGAGCAACGAGGCTCCTCCCCCGGCACGCCAGCTGCAACGCCATTGGTCATGAATGCAGGAAGGCGGGAGGGAAGTTGGAAGGTCTCTCACCATGCTGGATGTCCTTCCACAGGACCCAGAACTTGGAGTTGTCCTCAAACGTGACAAAGCAGCTCTGCCTGGGGAGGCTGACCTGTTGACCAATCAGAACACAGAATCCATTGTTACTGTTGTTCCAGCTGTGGTTGGAGTGCAAGCAGCGTTCCGTTGATGAGCGGTACCCTCAGTATCTTGCCAAGGTAGTAGAGTCCATCTGACCAATGACAGAGAACGAACTGTCCCACACTCAGGCTGTCGTCCTCCACGATGCCACGCCCCCACGGCGCCACCCCGCTCAGCAGAGGCGTGTGAGGCTGGAGAACGCAGGGGCTTTCAAACAGGTCCTCAAACATCTCAGGGAGGAAGACAAACATCACAGCTTTCAAAGTGGAGTACAGTATGTACCTTCCGTGTACAGCACCCCGTCATGGCTACTGTTATTAATATAATAATATATTATAATTAATTCTATAATAACTTAGTTATCCACATGTGCAATTCAATGAAAGCTCATCTTATGACTCATCTTGGATACTGACATGTCTGCGCATGCGCAGTGCCTCATCGCTCGAACGATAGTTTAGTTAACTTGACAGTTAGTTGCTTAGTTCATTAACCAATAAAGCTCAGTCTAAAGTCAGGCCTAATTGTAAGCCAAAGCTGATCTCTGCCGGCTAGCAGTAGCATCACAGATCGATCGGTAGACTTTATTGATCTCCGAGAGAAGTGCGGAATGTCTTTAGATGGCGACAAGAGAGCGTTTCCGTTGGAAGAGAAATGAAAGTTACCTTCAGGGTTGGACGTGGCGCCTTCTTCCTCGTCCTCGAACACTTCCAGGCGGGTTAGCCGGCTCCTCTGGGCGCTCTTCAAACTTCCTCCAGCGCCATTTCTTCCTTTTCCCGCCGAGCCCTCATTTGCATGGGCGGTCATCGCTGACGTCATCACGTCTTCTTCGTCTGCGGCTTCTTCTTCTTCTTATGGCGGATTGCTACCGACATTTTAGGTGCATAGCGTCACCTACTGCACCGCAGGGTGTGTACATCGTTTACAGACTTACAGAAAAGTAAACCTAAAAAAGAAAAACATAAGGAAACACACACAATAAATAAAAGACTACTCTACACCTTGTGTACTAACTCTAACCCTTAAGATGTCCCATTAGTGTCATCATTCATTCCATACAGTGGATAGAGACGGGGGGCAGTTTGGGCAAAAGCCCCACCACAAAGACGAGACCACAAAGACGAGACCACAAAGACGAGAAGAGGCCAAGCAGGCGGTGGTTGAGGAGGACGTCGTACGTCCCATCTTATCGTCAAGGCAGCAACCGCCATCTTTCAGAAGGACAGAACAGGCTTCATAAAGACGGTACCATTTAGAGATCCAAGGTGATGATTGGCTGTTTTCTTTCGCCACAGGTGAGCCTATAGATGAAAGTCATGAAGATGGATGTCACGGTTGTTATGGTTTGCAAACATGTAATTATCATGATGTTTTACAGCTTGAAAGGATCACAGACGGGATGGAAATGAAAGGTAAAAGTGATCAATCAAACTGAAATGTGTTTGCCCAGAAGGACCCGGATGAGACAAGAACATTGAAAGCCAGGTATGTGGCAGAAGGTTCTGGTCGGGTTGCAGGGTGATGATCATGAAAGAAAGATCATTGTGATCATTTGGGTTGATGATGTCATCATCGCTGCAAGTCATAAAGCCGCTGTAAAAAATGTAAAAGAGATGTAGAGAGCTCCATTTCAAACGAGACAAAGACCTTGGAAAACTGACAGATTTCTTGGGTAGGGATTTTGTTCAGAAAAAAGGTGAACTAAAAATGGGTCAGAGAAGATACATCACAAAGATCTTGGAGGCATTTGAAATCATTACCTGTCTTCTTCTTAATTTGCATAATTGCGTTGGCAAAATCTTTACTTCTTCTTCTTCTCTTGGGGGCTTTTCCCTCCAGGGGTCCCACAGCAAAGCCATCTCCTCCATCCTAGCCTGTCTCCTACATCCGTCCATCATGTCCTCCTTCCTACATCCATAGGGTTATTGCTACAGTAAGAAAAACCTCTTCACATACGATAACACGATGCACACAGTGCCCCCCCCCCAAAAAAAAATCGGATGAAATGAAATGGCATCTTGGCAACCATTGTGTTTAATGTGTAAGATAAACACGTAGAAAAGAATGACAAATATACATGCTGTAAATAAGGGAATGAATCGTAATAATCAATATTGGGGATAAGTATGGGGCTAAGTTGGGGCTAATATATATGTATATATATTATATATATATATATACATATGGGGTCAAAGGTCAATGGGGTCGGTTAATCAGAGGTGACTTTTCCGTTTGGGTCGTATCTTCATCTCCGTGAACCTCAGCGAGTACTGCCAGCCCGTCCAACTGGACCACTCCACACCGTCGGCGTAGGAGGCGTGGCCTCCTTTCAGGTACTGGCCGTTGAGGTTGGAAGTATGACAGTTGCGGTACCACCAAGCTCCTTGGTAGTACGTAGCACAGTTGTTCTCTGACTGGTCCTGGTCCCGGTCTTTGGTTGTGAACTTCATCCCAGAATGCTTCAGAAGGGAATCGCCTGGAAGACCCACAGACTCGTCTTTCTTCTTCCTGAACATCTGATGAGACTACCAGGCACCTGCTTCTGGCCTACCTGCAGTCCCCGAGTACTGGTCCACAGTCAGCGGGTACCCATCCTCCTCAGGGTTAACCGAGTCTTGTCCCACAGAGAATTCTGCATAATGAGCGAAGGCTGTGGCGTTGTCAAAGTCAGCCATGTCGATACGCAACTCGTAACCACCCGACCTCGTCAGAGCGTAGATGCTCTGGAGTCCTGAAAACACACACGCGCATCCAGAAAGACCTTGTCAAATCAGGCCCCCAAAGTCATCAACAGTGTGTGTGTGTGTGTGTGTGTGTGTGTGTGTGTGTTTCAGACCTAGCCAGTGCTCCCCTGTAGTTTTACCAAAGCCGTCTCGATACGCATCCCAACCACGGAAGAAATTCACTGACCCGTCTTCTCTTCTCTGGATCACCTACACACACACGCACACACACACACACACACACACACACACACACACGCAAACACACACACACATCAGCCTGCCAACTTCCTAATTGCTGGCTAACTAATCATTATATGATTAGCTTGGTTGTTGTTATTGTTTTTATTATTGGTTTGTTATTATGGTTGTTATTGTATCATTAGCTTTATCACAGCTATAGTACAGTATATATAGTATTTATAGTATAACTATAGTACAAGATGGAGAAGTGGAATGAATGTATACGTTATACGATATGCGATATACAATGTACAACGTACGATATGTGACATAGGACATGCGACATACGATGTATGATATATGAGCTGTAGAAGGAAATGTATATGTACGACATATGAGCTGTAGAAGGAAATGTATATGTAGGACATATGAGCTGTAGAAGGAAATGTATATGTAGGACATATGAGCTGTAGAAGGAAATGTATATGTAGGACATATGAGCTGTAGAAGGAAATGTATATGTAGGACATATGAGCTGTAGAAGGAAATGTATATGTAGGACATATGAGAACGTAAAGCGTGGCCAGAGTTGGTGCAGGTGCTCCTACAGTCCAGCCTCCTCCGTCCGTGGTCATGTCGCAGTAGACCATGAAGCCGTCGGGCCGGTGGACGGGAAAGATGGAATAAACACCATCTTGGGAATTTCCCGCCGCCAAGACGTCGCCGCAGTGTCTGGGTGTGAGAGCTGAGGGAAACCAATCATTGACGAGCTGTTTTTCTTTCATGGAAAAGGGAAACAAATACTACCGTCGTCTCTGCCGAGTCTGCCCTGTGTCTCCCTCTGCAGGCCGTGGAGAGAATCGCTCAGGCTGGACGTTAGCTTCAGCACACCCGAGTGCTGGTCTGACAGGACCTGGACGGGCAGACTGGTTTACACGTCACGTCTTATTATCTTCTCACGGTCCACCAGAGTCCACCTTCACCTGAATGATGCGCTGCTGCTCGCTCTGCAACCTGTCCAGTCGCTGGTCCAGGAGCCCCTGACCTCTTCTCAGCGTCTCGGCCTCGAGTCTCAGGTTATGAGCGTGGCCCGTCACGGCCTTCAGCTCCTCGCTCACCTTGTGGAGCGGCCCCCTCTCCTGCCAGTCGTCCGCAGTGCGGGTCGTCAGCGCTCGTATCAGCGAGCTCTGCAGGGCCTCCCAGCGCTCAAAGTTCTGACTGGAGTCAGGACAGTTGGGATCCAGGAAGATGCTGATTGGTTCCCCGTCTCCGGCACGCGACACCGTCACCAAGGCACCAGAGTCTTTGGCATTGGTTGAAATGACGGCTGAACTGGAGGACGCCCCCTCCCTGTGAGAATACACATCCATAAAGCTCTTCTTTGGTCTTCCTCGATGCTCCTACCTGGCAGCATCCTCACTCTGGCCTCAGTCTGGCCTAAAGGACTTTATCTCCAAGGCCTCCTTCCTGATCCTATCCTATATACTTATTTATATACTTATTTAGTATATACTACTACTACTATCTATACAGTATACAGTGCTGTATGTACTTTTTATTTGTAGAGTATGTGTGTGTATAGTGTAGTACCTGTTGATGAAGGGTAGAGGGTACTGGTAGACATAGAAGATGGTGACGGTTGTTGTGATGACCGTTACCATGGCAACCACAATGCCAGCCCATAGGAAGAAGTTGCAGCATTTCTGAATATAGAAAGTACAAGTAAAGTATTTCTCCACTACCAGTATTAGTCACACGTTTAGCTTGTCCTGTAAATTGGCCTGGAATTAGCGGGGTGACGTTGTCATGGCAACAGACGCTACAGATTACAACAGCTTTGATCTGGAGATTAACACTAATTAACTTTTTGCTCCTGCTTCCTTTTCTTGGTAGCTCCGCGCTCCCAGGTCCAGTTCCAGATCAAGATCCAGCTCCAGGTCCCGGTTCAGGTCCTACTATTTCCAAAGGCTGGACTAAATATGTGGTTCATGAAAATGGATGCGTGTTGGGGATTGCTATGATATGCTGTGATGTGTGTTTATTTGTTGATGCTGTTACCTTATGTTTGTTGCCTCGTTTGCTGTCCAGCTCAGAACTGCTGTTGTTCATTATGGTCCAGCTGTCGTTCAGCATCATCCTGGAACCACACGATACGTCACTACATCCATCCATCCGTCAGTACATCCATCCATCCGTCACAACATCCATCCATCCGTCAGTACATCCATCCATCCGTCGGTACATCCATCCATCCGTCAGTACATCCATCCATCCGTCGGTACATCCATCCATCCATACATCCATCAGTACATACATCCATCCATCAGTACATCCATCAATACATCCATCCATCAATACATCCATCCATCCATCAGTACATCCATCAATCCATACATCCATCAATCCATCCATCAATACATTCATCAATACATCCGTCAATACATCCATGTATCCTCCATCCATCAATCCATCAATCCATCAATCCATCCATCCATCCATCCATCAATCCATCCATCAATCCATCCATCCATCAATCAATCCATCCATCCATCCATCCATTCATCCACCCATCCATCCATCCATCCAATGGATAAATCCAATATGGTCCACTTCCTGTCGTTGCTAACATCTAGCATGTGATGTTACCAATGGAAGTCATTGATAACCAACACGTTACTTCACAAGTCTGCTGTTATTATGGATCCAAATAAATAAAAGCGTGGGGCCAAAGAAGGTTGCAAGCGGCTGCATTTTAGGGAAGAAGGTGAGAAACATGATCCAGTTGAAGAAATAACTCCTAGAAGAACCCCAAAGTACAAGTGGATCATCTCCATCAAGCTCCTTGTTGGTTTCTCCCTTTCATAATTTCTATGGGGCGTATTGCTATTCTTTGTCTTGGTGGAGCATCAGCATGAGATGAGATGATTCTTATGGATTAGATCAAAGAAGGCTGGCTTACAGTCGCACCTTCTGGAGCGGATTAATCACACTAACCCAGGTTCTTCTCGCCGTCCTGAGGCTAAGTGTTCTTGGTGGACTTTCCTGTTTCAAGTTGAAGTTGGAAAAGAAAAGACATGGTTTCCATGGCGACACAGCAGTCATGTTGGAAAATGTTCCTTCCTCTCCCGTCCCAGCGTTGGCATGCTGAAGCATTCCCCAACTCTTCCCAAGTCAGTCAAACACGCTGACGGATCAATGATTCATCAAATATTATTCATCAACTTACCTGGCCGTCTCCCAGCTGGGCACAAAACTACCACCGCTCCGATTGAAAAGTGCTTGTCACATCGTCACGGCAACCGACACGGCGAGAGAGTGAGGGAGAGAGAACGAGAGAGAGAGAGAGAGAGAGAGATAATCTGATCAGGTTGACTTTAGAGTGTCAGATTAGCAACAGCAAGATGTCGCGGTCGACACCTCCTGGCGTTCCCAACCATCATCATCTTTCACAACCAGCACGCCATCTGTCTCCGTGGTCTGGAACCCTACCGTGCTCAGGTGGCCCAAGACGAAGTACGATTTGACTACTTGGCCAAGTCAGCAGTAAATAGTATAAGAAATAATGCAGTATTGACCAAGGGAATAAGTAGGTCAAAGGTCATGCAAGACCAGGTAAACTGACTGACAATGCAGATATGAGCAGGGACAGGCAGACATGGTGGGATGCATGGATGGATGGATGATGGATGGATGGATGGATGGATGGATGGATGGATGATGGATGGATGATGGATGGATGGATGGATGGATGGATGGATGGATGGATGCATGATGGATGGATGGATGCATGATGGATGGATGGATGATGGATGGATGGATGGATGGATGATGGATGGATGGATGGATGGATGGATGGATGGATGATGGATGGATGGATGGATGGTTGGATGGATGGTTGCATGGATGGATGGATGGATGGATGGATGGATGGATGGTTGGATGGATGGATGAATGGATGGGTGGATGGATGGTTGGATGGATGGATGGTTGGGTGGATGGATGGATGGATGGATGATGGATGGATGGATGATGGATGGATGGATGGATCAGCCTTATTGGGTGATGTGGGTTCAGTGTGTGTGTGTGTTGTGCATGTTGTTATGGATTGTGGGAATGTGGTATGGAGAAGCTGAGACTGTGGGGGAGGGGGGGGGGTAGAATGTGTTAAGGTTTTTCCTGCTGGTGCTAAAGGATGTTTCCATTTGGGATGGTTAGGAGCAGCAGAAAGACACAACACCACCAAGGTCTCTCTCACACACACATTTTATGACTATATTTCATATATACATGTTTGTACACATTTACATCCTTTATGACTACATCTATGTACACATTTACATCCTTTATGACTACATCTATGTACACATTTACATCCTTTATGACTACATCTATGTACACATTTACATCCTTTATGACTACGTCTATGTACACATTTACATCCTTTATGACTACGTCTTTGTACACATTTACATCCTTCATGACTATGTTACTAAATGTATGAAATGTGCTGTGCAGCCTTAACTTTGTAACTTTGCTCCCCAATCAGCAAATGCTAGCAGTCCATACCAAAAAGTGCTACACTTCAAATCTGCTAACACTTGAACACAGAGGTTGGTACCACCAAACGAACAAAAGAACAATGAGGACCAATTTCTACATGAGGGAGAGCAGGCAGCCACTGAGCAGGTCCATGTCTCACGCACACACACACGCACACGCACACGCACACACACACACACATGCACACACACACGCACACACACATGCACACACACACACACACACGCACACACACAGGCAGATGTTGTGTGATGAGAGAGCAGTGATGGAAATAGCTTTTAAGTGCTCCCCATTCCAAGGGTCTGCATGGTTGCCATGGAGATGAGAAGCTGACAGTAACCATGTGACCCACGTGACCCCCCCCCATCCTATTCCTCTACCACACACACGGTGGAGGCCCCTCCTACTTGATCATGTGATACGATAGCAGACCGGCCGAGCAGCTGAAGACAAACGAGACGAAGGAAGACGAAGGAAGACGAAGGAAGACGAAGGAAGACGAAGGAAGACGAAGGAAGACGAAGGACAAAAAGGGAGGTGGCTTCCTCTTCCTCTTCCTGACGTCATCACGTCAGAAGTTTTTCAACAGTTTTTTTCTGTAGGGTCACCATGGGGTGGAGCCTATCACAGCTGAAATAGTGCAAGAGGCGGAGTCAACATAAATGATCGGTGGATCGGGAAGAACTATCTTTGCTCTCCGCCATGTTCTGGAGGCACGCCACCTGGTCTTGGCCCCGTGGTGATGATGCTGGCTACATGCTGGCCGCAGAACCCTGGAGAACCCCGGACTCTGGTACAGATGCCGTCCAGGACCGTGCGGCTGGAACCACGGATCCGTCCGGACCCGAGGAGACCAACGACACCGGAGACCTCTCCACGCCACACGCCAGTCATGTGACCGCAGACGCCAAAACACAAGTGATGGTGAGTGGTCACATGACCTCCCTTCAGAACCACACCAGACCAAGAGCTAGCTTTCATTCTGGTCCAGCTACGGGGGGTCCAGCTATGTCCTGTCTCACGGACACACACACACACACACACCAGGAGGCATGTGTGTATCCTGCTATTATTCCTGTGGTTCTCACACACACACACGCACACACACACGCACACACACGCACACTCGGTTCAGACCAGCCGCCATCAAGCACGCCATCAAGCACGCCATCAAGCACGCCATGGAGCGCCTGTGTGATGTCTGCATCAGACAGAAGCTTCCTCAGGTCGGTACCGCTGGTCCATCTGGACTCCATCCATGTCTTCTCCAGCTCAGTGGCCCTGCCTGCATCTTCTTGTCAATATTTCATGTTCTTTAAGGCAGATGCACTTAGTGTGTTTGTTTACTTGGCTGAACAAATAGCGTCCCAAGAAGGTCACATGACACATTCTATGGTGACAGTCAGACATTGTCACTTCTTGTCCACCCACAAGGATGTTTCCCCGAGGTCTTTGTCCTGGAGGAGAACCTGGTGAGACATCTGCAGAGATGGTCTACAGAACCTGACGCCGCCGTCCACAAGATGAAGTGGACTCCTGCGGAACGATGCAAACACTGAGAAGGAATCTGCTCAGCTAGAAAGGTCATGGGGCGCCGCCTCCTGAGGAGTTTTCATTTCGGCCTGCCAGTCTGGACTTTCGCCCACTCGGGTCTTTTTGCGTCATGGAAACCGCCTGGAGACCAAGACAGGGCGAGTCCAGGACAAGAATGACAATTGAGGTCTCCTAGTGACAGCAGTGCAGGAGGAGGCCACCAGCCAAACACCGAGGCCCCTACAGACCAAGAGTCCTCTCACAAAACTCACAACTTAGCCTGAAGGTTCCTGGCAAGGAATCTTAGCTTCAGCGTGATTCAGGAACTTTCTGGGAGCGACAGATGACAGCTGGGATGGGCTCCAGCATACCTTGTAAGGATAAGCGGCATAGAAAATGGATGGAACCATACGCTAATACATAAACGCGAGCCAAGTGAAAATACAAAAGCAAAGTAGGCGTTAAAGGTAATGAACAGTAAAGAAGGTTCATTTGTAGTATTTAGTATTTGAGTATCTACATGACAAATATTGCACATTATACTCGCTCCTTTATCTCTCTCTCCTTTCTCGCCGTCTTTCCGCCATCTTGTCTGTTTCACTACTCTAACACTTTGCCACCTTGGGAGCCTCTAAGGTCTAAGGTGCTTCATAAATGACCTCCATCTTAGCACCCAGGAGTTGTAGGATTCCTGGGAATGAGGTGAGCTACTTTTAGCCTTAGGATGCATTGGGAATACGGGCCCTGACCATTTTAGCTGGATGGCTAGCGCTCAGGATGGAAACAAGTGCTACTGCATGTCAACACGTCTGCTAGCACGAAGCTACCTCAGCTCATTGGCAGCATTGTTCCAACCTTGGTGACGTAACTAGAAGACGCTCCTGACCACATGGTCTTCATCCTCAGGTCAGCGTTAGCCGAGGAAAAGACGGCTTTGGCTTCACTATTTGCTGCAACAGTCCAGTGAGGGTGCAGTCTGTGGACACGGGTGAGACCTGGTGGAAAACCAAACCCATACAGTATTTGATGATTTCACAATAAAAGCTACAAGTTTAGCCTTTAGTTTGAAGGGCTGTGTTTGTCCAAAGCGTTCCTGGTTTTGTCCAGTCCATCACTTCGGCTGTTCATTGCTCATAGGAGGTCCCGCTCATGGGTCTGGTCTCCGTGGGGGAGATGCTGTTCTGCAGCTCAACGGACTTCCTGTGGAGACCTGGAAGTGTGGCGACCTGGCTCACGCTATCAGGTGAGACCGCCCTTCCTGTGACCTCCTTCCGTGTGGAACAGGACTTTGGACACACGTGTGTGTCCATCTATCAGGAGCTGCCCCTCTCAGATTGTCCTGGTGGTGTGGAGAGGGTCACCTGACAGCAGGACGGGCTGCGAGTCTTTGCTCCGCCCACTAGCACCCACCAAGGTGGGTCACTAACCCTAACCCATCCCCTGAGTCAGCATCCATGTTTGAGACGAGGAAACACCAGGCCTGTGATTTGTGCTTCCCAAAGACCCTGGCTGTCTCTGAGACCACCAAGCTGCTGCATCAACTGGGGTCAACGGGGGGGTCCACTTTGGGGGTACTGGGTTCTCTGTGGAGGGACTGTAAAGACCATGAAGGACATTGCACCTCCACGCTGAAGGGCACCCGTGTGACATCATCAAGTGGGGACAATTACATCATCCTGTCTCCCACTGGTCCAGAAGAAGAGGTGAGTCTGAGGAGGCGGGGCCAGAGTTGGTACGGTCGTTTCTAACAAAGTGATTGTACTTCCTGTCCACATGCAAGAGAGGTTAACACGGTTGCTAGCGCTCCCTAAGAGTACTCACCCCCGGACGTAATACTGTACCTCCACTGCAGAGAAGAAGCCAAGAACCTACCACAAAGACCGGTCCATCTGGACAACCAAGACTAAGACTGCCACTGCCTCCCGGGGCCCCGAGTGTCAGTCTAGCACAAAGTGATGACTGCATCTCCAAGAAGAACATCTGTGCTCCCTTTCAGCTCCTCCATCCCGTCCTTGATGACGGAACCAGGACGATGGGTAAGACCTGTGCTGGGATGTCAGTCGTCCTTGATGACGGAACCAGGACGATGGGTAAGACCTGTGCTGGGATGTCAGTCGTCCTTGATGACGGAACCAGGACGATGGGTAAGACCTGTGCTGGGATGTCAGTCGTCCTTGATGACGGAACCAGGACGATGGGTAAGACCTGTGCTGGGATATCAGTCGGTGTGTCCATGATGGAGTCATAGCAAGCTTTTGTTGCCAGGACATCCATACCAGACTCACCCCAGGACAGGTCTGAACCGCTTCACCTTGGCCGCTCCCCCCTCCTCTACCCTGCGTAACTATGGCAACTACCAAAACTGCACCATCATCCAATCACGTGTGCCCTCCTGCAGCGGCGCCCTGGCACCCCTGGCACCCATCTTCCCCGTGTCTGTCCAGGTCAGAACCGAGAATCTCACCATAGACCAGACCCTTCAACCTTTTGTTTTCGTTAATCGTTAGATCCTAAAATCACCCCTTAAGCCATAGTCTTGAATCTAAGACCTGGTATAAAGACCTTTATCTATGAGACCTGGTCTTAAGAACATTTTGCCTGTGAGACCTGGTCTAAGGACCTTTATCTGTGAGACCTGGTCTGAGGACCTTTATCTGTGAGACCTGGTCTTAAGAACCTGTATCTGTGAGACCTGGTCTTAAGAACCTGTATCTGTGAGACCTGGCCATAAGAACCTTTTGCCTTTGAGACCTGGTCTAAGGACCTTTATCTGTGAGACCTGCTCCTAAGAACCTGTATCTGTGAGACCTGGTCTTAAGAACCTGTATCTGTGAGACCTGGTCTTAAGAACCTGTATCTGTGAGACCTGGTCTTAAGAACCTGTATCTGTGAGACCTGGTCTTGTTTGTGTTTTATCTTCCAGGATGCTGAACTTACTAACCACCTTAGGAAGGAAAACAAGAGTCTGTACGTACACACACACTGACACACACACACTGACACACACACACTGATACACACACACTGACACACACACACACTGATACACACACACTGATACACACACAATGACACACACACACACTGATACACACACACTGACACACACACACTGACACACACACTGATACACACACAATGACACACACACACACTGATACACACACACTGACACACACACACACTGATACACACACACTGACACACACACACACACTGATACACACACAATGACACACACACACACTGATACACACACACTGATACACACACAATGACACACACACACACTGATACACACACACTGACACACACACACACTGATACACACACACTGACACACACACACACTGATACACACACACTGACACACACACACACTGATACACACACACTGATACACACACACTGATACACACACACTGATACACACACAATGACACACACACCGGCCCACACAGACATGCAGTACTAAGTAGTAGTTTTTGTCAGAGCTGCAGACGTGTGGAGTGGTTTTGCATTCCTGCGCAGACGGAAGCATTGGGTCCAGTGTGACAGCTTGGAGAGAGCCCTGAGGAACACCAGGTGTGTCCTTCAAGTCCAAGTTCAAGTTCTCAGGCGCTTGGAAGAGGTTCTTTTGGGTTCTGTTCTAATGAAGTGTGTCTTCTTCCAGGCCATCTGCAGGGGAGGTGTTGAAGTGGGCGGAGAGTCTTGAGGCCCTCTTGGCCAATCAGTGTCAGGCATTTTTTCAGCTAAACCAATCATTAGGGGACAGGGGTGGGGCCAACATTGATTGGGTCCTTCTTGTCATTGGTCAGATGGCCTTGCGGTATTCCGTCACTTCCTGAAGTCCGAGTTGAGCGAGGAAAACCTGGACTTTTGGTCTGCAGTGGAGAGATTCAAGGGGACACGCTCCCTCAGCAAGATGGCTGCCAGGGCCACCAAGATCTATGAGGAGTTTGTTTCAAGCGGCGCACCCCGACAGGTACCAGACCTCTGCGGTGCCAGAGATTGCGTGCGACCTCACCTTGTTCATCTCCAGGTCAACATGGATTCAAAGGTCAGAGACTCAACCAATCACAGCCTGCGTCTTGGCGTTCACCCCGCCTCCTTCCAGCTGGCCCAGGATCAGATCTTTCACCTGATGGAGGCTGACAGCTACCCACGATTCCTCAAGTCCCACCTCTATGCTCAACTGGCCAATCAGGACACAAGGGTGGGCCATCGGAGCCAAGCACCTTCTGCTCAGCCTTCCTATCAGAACCGTAGCGCGGAACCTGATGGCCAAGACTTCTGATCGTATGACGAGACAGACATTCCCATCTGGTCTTGGTCCAATCCTCCTCAACTGCACCACTTTTGACAAACATTGTTCAGAGGTTCTGACACATGAAGCAAAAAAGTCAACTTCAATGTGTCGCATGATCAGCTCGAAGAGGACAGAACCAACCCGACAGACCACACCCACAAGATGATGGACCCAACCCCACAGAAAACTACAGAACCCAAAGAAGACGACAGAACCAAACCCACGGAAGACTACAGAACCAAAAGAGGGCTACAGAACCAAAAGAGGGCTACAGAACCAAAAGAAGACTACAGAACCAAGCCCACAGACAACTACAGAACCAACCCTAGGGAAGACTACAGAACCAAGCCCATGGAAGACTACAAAACCAAGCCCATTAAAGACTACAGAACCAAGCCCAAAAAAGACTACAGAACCCAAAGAAGGCTACAAAACCAAGCCCCTGGTCAGCTGTTAGGAACCTGTTAGGAACTGAGCCAAGAGGAGATGACAGAACCAACCAATCGATGCTTTGATGATGTTGATAAAGACCAATAACAGAAAGAACTTGCATGTTTGTGTGTTTTTATTTATTGGATCTGCTGTCAACGTAGATGTGGAGCATATAGATGATGGAGGTTCTTCCTTGACCGTGTGCGTGTAGCCTTACTTTATATTATTATTTCACATATTTAGTTTAAAGTGTCAATATTTAGTGTGTGTAGCCTTACTTTATAATATTATTTCACAAATTTAGTTGAAAGTGTCAATATTTAGTGTGTGTAACCTTACTTTATATTATTATTTCACATATTTAGTTTAAAGTGTCAATATTTAGTGCGTGTAACCTTACTTTATATTATTTCACATATTTAAAGTGTCAATATTTAGTGTGTGTAGCCTTACTTTATAATATTATTTCACATATTTAGTTGAAAGTGTCAATATTGAGTGTGTGTAGCCTTACTTTATATTATTATTTCACATATTTAAAGTGTCAATATTTAGTGTGTGTAGCCTTACTTTATAATATTATTTCACATATTTAAAGTGTCAATATTGAGTGCGTGTAGCCTTGCTTTATATTATTTCACATATTTAAAGTGTCAATATTGAGTGCGTGTAGCCTTACTTTATATTATTACGTCACAGCTTTAGTTTAAAGTGCAATGCTAGCAGCACTACATTTTAAAAACAAAAGCTTTGCCCTAACAAATATGGCGGTGTTGTCGACGTACCAGTCAGACGTTGGTGACGACATGACGCATGCGTCGTCTACAAACAGGAAGTACTCCGACCCTGAGTGTGTTTGTGTCCACGCGGGTCGAACAAACGTTGAAAATACAAAGCATTTTCAACTTTTTTTCCTTATTTTTGATGACACGTTAACGCACCAAAAAGTCTTCCTCGAGTTTTGGACAGACTGCTCGGTGGTTGTTTGTGGTCGGAGGACGAAGCACCGTGGTTCCAGGGTGGTCTGGCTTCTCCAGGAGGTATGGACGGTTATCTTCTCCACCTCGGCTCAACATAGTCTGCCGTGTTGTAATGTAGTAACACTTGCTCATTGCACTTGCCGATTATGGCGAATTGATCGCCATTTGTTTTGTCGTATCATCCGATATCGATTACTATGCCTTTGATACAATCAACCATGACATCCTAATAACTATATTAGAAAGGTACGGAATAAGAGGATTAGTTCTGAACTGGGTTGGAAGCTACTTAGCTGACAGGAAGGAGGACACACATCTGTAAGTTGAAATATTACGTGTGGAGTACCCCAGGGGTCAATACTGGGCCCAAAACTGTTCAACTTGTACATCAATGACATTACCAAAGTCACGGAAGGAGTTCTAAGACAGTAAGACAGCGTCGTAGTTTATAGCCCTGAGTGCTGGTGCAGAGATGCACCAGAAATCAAATGTAAACTTTAGCATTTATCATGGTAGAATCACGGTTAGCATCATTTTTAATAGCAATACACACGATGAGCTACTCTGGCCTGGGACACTCCGGCACTCGGCACTTGCTCCAGCTGGCCGTGTTTCAGGACGCCCACGGCCGCCATTCCTTCCTCTTGGCCTCACGTTGGAGAAACAAGCCTTCAGGATCATTCCAACTTCCCAGGCAGGTGTCCTCCTGGGTGGGATTGATGAATACGGAATACTGCTCTGAGTACACAGTACTTTAGTTCCAATGCCCTGACTTTACACTCATCTTTGTTTTGTAGACCCCTCCCCACCATGAGCCTTCACGCCCACTCATCCTCCCACAGCAAGAGGCTGTGGTCTGAAGTTCCCACCCTTGTTGATATTGACACACCTCCAATGAAGAAGAGGAAGAAGAAGAAGAGAGCAAAAGAGGATGAAGAAGAAGTTCTTGCAGACGTCTTCACCAACCAGCTGAAGAAAAAGAAGAAGAAGAAGAAGGAGGAGGAGACCCTGGTTCCTGTGACAACCACGGAGATAGAAACAAGGGAGCAGAAGAAGAGGAAGAGTACGGTTGACCAGACTGTTGCCATGGAGATGAGTCATCCACGAGAGGAGAGCGTTGCCATGGCAGAGAGCAACCACATCCCCGTCTCCATGGAAACACAGCGTAAGAACAACACAATGACAACAGAAGAAGAAGAAGAAGAAGAAGAAGGAGAAGAAGAAGGCAGCAATGGCCAGTGAGTTGTCATTTATTCCCTGGTCACCATGGTTACGTAGCTACTAACAGCAGAGGGCATGGTATCTGCATTGCTGGCGCCATCTTGGACTTGTGCTAGCCATAGCCCACAGCTAGCTGGACAATGCCGTCGTCACACTGAATTTAACACACAACAAACACATGGCGTGTACATGGCGTGTACATGGCGTGTATCTGTCAAATCAGCACACGCTTCCATGTAGCCCGGGAAACATCATCAGTGTTTTTTAATTGGCTGTCACCCCATGACACCCTTTGGCACCCATGAACGTCATGACACGCGCGTCCACCCCATCACATGCCCGTGCACCCTATTGGGTGCCATGGGGTTCATGCGCATGATTGGATTAAGACACAACAATGACTTTTACTTGATGGCCATTTGTGCAAATTAGATGATCTGGCAACCCAGCACCACAGATACATGGCAGTCCTTTGGGAACACCACTGGCATCGTCTTACTGTACTGTAACGCTTGGGGTACACTATGACTGATACACATGCTGTGTGTGTGTGTGTGTGTGCGTGTGTGTGTGTGTGTGTGTGTGTGTGTGTGTGTGTGTGTGTGTGTGTGTGTGTGTGTGTGTGTGTGTGTGTGTGTGCGTGTCAGGGAGCGTTCTGCTTTGTTAAAGGAATTAGAAGAGTTTGTTCCAGATGTTTGGAAAAAATCACCTCAACAGATCCACAAACTACTGCGATATGACCTTCACAGGTTCAGACTCTTCAAACAACAAGGTACCCGATATTTCCCACTAGTAGCTGATAGTACCCACTAGTAGCTGATAGTACCCACTAGTAGCTGATAGTACCCACTAGTAGCTGATAGTACCCACTAGTAGCTGATAGTACCCACTAGTAGCTGATAGTACCCACTAGTAGCTCATACTACCCACTAGTAGCTCATAGTGCACATATTAGCTGATAGGAACCAATAGGAGTAGCCAATAGTAGCCAGTAGTATCAGTAGTAGCTGTAGTAGTTGATAGTAGTATAGGTGGAAGAGCATGGACGTGTATAAATGGAAATGGCGTTGCAGGTATCGCCATCCGTCACGGCCGCTTCACACAGAAAGAGAATCAGAAAGTCCAAGACAACATGGACAACTTCCTGGCTTTGACGGGCATCGGCTCAGCCAATCAGCTTCTTCACCCTCAACTCTACCCTGAACACCAAGCTGACATCAGGAAACTACGAGCGCAACATGGCTTCCTGGCCGCCCTTGGTATTTTATTTACTGTACTGCCTTGCTCTCTACTTTGTATACTATACTGCCTTGCTCTCTACTTTGTATACTATACTGCCTTGCTCTCTACTTTGTATACTATACTGCCCTACTATCTACTTTGTATACTATACTGCCCTACTATCTACTTTGTATACTATACTGCCCTACTATCTACTTTGTATACTATACTGCCCTACTATCTACTTTGTATACTATACTGCCCTACTATCTACTTTGTATACTATACTGCCTTGCTCTCTACTTTGTATACTATACTGCCCTACTATCTTCTACTTGATCATGTAGTACATAGACGTAGTGTGTTGTAGCTACGTTTAGTACTTGCTCATGTAGTACATAGTAGTACATAGTGTTGTGTTGTGTGTCCAGCGGAGGGGATCCCCAGGGTGTCATGGCAGGTCTACATCAGGGCTAAAAAGCTGGACAGGATGAACCACATGGGAAGGTGAGAGGACGTTGGCGTGTGTGTGCGTGCGTGTGCGTGCGTGCGTGCGTGCGTGCGCGGTGACGTGGGTGTGGTGCGGTACCGCAGGTTCTCTGAGGAGGAGGTTGAGCAGCTGGTGGCGTTGCATTCACTGCACGGGAACAGCTGGAGGCAGATCTCCAAGGTGATGGGTCGCAGCGTTTACTCCTTGCAGAAACGCTTCCAGTGCATCTGTGAGTGGGATTCTTTTCTTCCTGGTGGTCTCGCCATCTTCTCATGTCCCGGGTCTCGTCATGCGTGCCTTCTCAGCCGCCTGTCAAGGATCCTGGACCTCGGACGAGGAGTCCAGACTGAAGAAGGCAGTCCTGGATCACCTGGCGGTTGTGGTCCAGCAGAGTCCAAGTCCTGGTGTGACGAGGGAAGATCTGTGTAATAATTTGCCGTGGAAGAAGATCAGCCAGCAGGTCCAGACCAGATACTGGAACCAGTGCCGCATCAAGTGGTCAGTGTGAATGCCAGCTTCTGCTAAATGCTCAGTTTGCTTTGAGGTGGAGAACTGGACAAGTGAGCTTGGAAGATGGTGGTTCTGGTCCAAATGGTGGTTCTGGTCCAAGTGGTTCATGCGGAGGCCAGCTAGTCACAGCTAAAAGTCAGACAGTGGGTCCAGGAAGGTCCAGCTGACATAGACCTGTTGGTGGTGTTTCAGGTTCAGCATCCTGAGGACCAAACTGTCAAAAGGTGGCAACAAAAGACTGGAAGGAATGAAGGCCAGAATCCAGCTGATTGACATGTAAGACCAGACCACAAAGGTTTGTCTCGGGTCCAGATCTTGTCCCTCATGGACACAAGTGTGACCCCTTCCAGGTTGTACAACATGAACATTGACGATATGGCCGATGTGGACTGGGACCAGGTGGCCGCGGGTCTCAGGTGAGGTCAGGGGTCGTCCGCGTGGACCGCAGTGGTCCAAAGTGTTCTGATGTTTGTGGTCTCTGCAGCACCACTCCAGTCCATGCCCAGAGTTTATTCCAAAGCCTGAAAGCGTCCCGAGTTCCCAACTGGTCCCGCTTGTCCTATGGAGGTGGGTACCTTCTGGTCCGGCTGCACTACCGGCTGCTTCCTTCTCCTTCTGACCGCGCCACGTTGTGCTCCTCAGAGATCATCGACTTCCTGCACCGCCACGAGACGCCGCGCCTCAAGGAGAAGCTGCAGAAGTGCGGCGTCTTGGAGGCGGAGCTGAAAGTGGACGGGACGGACGCGGCGCCGCTGCTGGACATCTTTGCGCTCCAAGATGAAGACTTTGCCGAGGTGGACAACACTCGTCCACAACGCGGCCAATCACGACCACTACTTCAAGACTGAACGCTGGAGCTCCGCCCCACCGCTGCCAACAGGAAGTGGTGTCATACTGAGGCTTTTATTGTGAAGGCGGATGGATACAGGAAGTCTTTACAAGCCAAGACATCGATGCTTTTCAAACAGAACTTTATTCAAACGCATACGTGCTGCTTTGCTAAAGGACACTACAGCAGAAGCAAGATGGGAAGGATGCTCCACTTCCTGTTGACACGTCTACCTGTACAATATAACTTCTACCATGGTGGTCTCTCACTGTGGTTGGCTAGAGTCCCACAGCTTTTCCACACTGATGGATCCCGTGTGTTGTTTTAACCGGGGGGGGGGGCTGTGATGGATATTCGTATTGATTGTTTTAACCTGGGGGGGGGGGTGCTGTGATGGATATTCGTAATAAATCGATTGTAATAAAGTCTGACTGCTGTCGGACGTATGAAGATTGAAGCTGGCTGCCGCTCATCATTTGGCGGCGATGGCGTGCACGGTGACGCCGCTCCTCTTCATGATGTTGGGCACGAACAAGAGGCCCGAGGCCCTCTCGATGCTTTCTATGGGAACCAGAAATCCTTCCAGAGGCAGCTTCTCGTCCACGGGCTCGTTTGGGAGAACATAGGAGCGAAGCTCCACCCCCTCACCTTGGCCCCGCTCCAGGATCAGCACCTACAGACACAGGGTGACATCATCATCATCAGGCGGTGATGTCATCGGGACACGGCCTCACCTTGAAGAAGTGTGTTGGCACAGCGACGTGATTGCGACCCACAACTTGATAGCGCACGTAAAGTTTGCCGTCTGCTTCCTGCCTGAAAGTCAAGTTTGACACTTTAGCTCCGCCCACCCAGGAAGCGGCAGCGGCCTTACCTGGGGAGGTAGAGCGGGCCCGTGCACACGTACACGTTTGCGTAAGACCTGGTCAGAGAGCGACACAACTTCTCCAGGTTGTTCCAGGCGTTGTGGTTCAGGTGAGGGTTCTGCAGTTGAGGAACACAGGAACTTGGCGTTCATCTTCTAATGGGACTACCTGCATCCCACCTGGGGAGCCACGTTGCTCAGGTAGAAGGTGTCCTCCATGGCCTTCTGGCTCCATTTGTGATTGGCCGCTGCAGCCATGTGACCTCGGTCCAAGCCACTCCCCCTGTAGTCTGTGTTGGTGGCGCGGTGGAAAACGTGCACGCTGCAGGGACACACGGACGCGCACGACAGTCAACCTTGGAAGCGCGTGCGCGGTCGGGCCTCACCTGTCGTCCTCTTTGAAGTCGCACAACTTCCTGTCCGCCGTCCCGCTCACGGAGGCGCCGCTGAGCCTCTCGATCACCCACGACGGCGTCCTGGTCCGCGGGTCGTACGAGCTGACGTAGGACTCCCTGGTCCTCACGTTGCTCAGGGACGGGAACCCGTACTTCATCAGCGCGCCGGAAGAACCCGGACCGGCCTGGACGGGACCACAGACACTTTAGTTCTATTTCATCTTCTACCCTAGCCACAGTCGGCCACGCTCGGTGACGTCATCTCACGCACGCACCGTCACTCCGGAGGCGTGAACACGCGGCACCGGTACCACCGGGACTCCGCCCAGAAGACCGTCTCCTTGGTGGTCCTCCTCGCTGGACGCGGGCGTCCACAGGCGGCTCGCCGAGACGCCGAGTCCCGCTCCTAACGACAAGGTCGCGGCGGTCCGCCACCAGCGGCTCATGGTGCTCGTGAGTCGCGTGCAGATGACGTCACGGAAGGCGTCCACTTGTCGTGATGCAAGGACGTTTGGGGGCGGGGCTATTTACGTGAAAAGACGCCAGTGTGTCATCGGTGTGGTCAGTCACGCAGACGCAACTTCCTTTTATTTCATTTTCACGTGGTTGCACAGCATCGCTACGGATGACGTCACAGACCGAATGGGCGGAGTCGGGTCACAAGAAGGCGGGGACGAGCAGGCCCAGGGTCAGCAGGTCGAGGCGGGAGGCGACCGGAGGGGCGGAGCTTCTGTGGTCGTCGAGGCAAGCGCTCTTCTTCAGACACACGCGCTGCTCACAGGACACACCTGCGCGTGCACACTGCGTCAGCGCCCGGCTTGTGACGTCATCACACGCGCGTTTACCTTTGAAGTCGTCCTTGCACTCGCAGCGCACAAAGTCCACGCACGTCCCGCCGTTCTGGCAAGTCCGAGTCTCGTCGCAGACGTTGGCTGGTTGATGATGATGATGATGATGATGCTCATTCATTCATTTGGAATGTCAATCACGCCCATCCCCCTTCGGCACGTACCTGTGCAGCCGGCTCCGCCCCCCCTCCACGTGTATCCGGGCAGACAGGAGTCACAGCGCCTCCCGGTGGCGCCCTCTCTGCACTGACAGAACCCTGAGTCGGAGCAGTGTGGAGACGAGCTGCCGGCGGGGTCGCACTCGCAGTCTGATGAAGATGGTGATGATGATGATGATGATGACAAACGTGGAGCAGCGC
The DNA here is from genome assembly GCF_030265055.1 of Doryrhamphus excisus. NCBI lineage: Eukaryota > Metazoa > Chordata > Actinopteri > Syngnathiformes > Syngnathidae > Doryrhamphus > Doryrhamphus excisus. Next base: position 26,353,937 of record NC_080469.1, on the reverse strand, counting down.
GTGCCGAATGCAGAATGTCCTACTGACCCGCACACACGTCCTGGTGGTCCAGGCCCAGCGAGGTGTTCCTGTAGTAGCCCAGCCTACAGTACTGACACCTGTGGCCTCGCGTGTTGTGCTTGCAGCTCACACACGTCACCACGTTCAGGAAGTCAATGAAGCTGCAGCGGTTGGAGTGGGCGTTACACTCGCAGTCTGGCACACACACACACACACACACACACACACACACACACACACACACACACAGGCCTCAGCAACAGCCTCTGCATGCTAACACCTGACGTGAATGGAAACTAACGATCCAGTAATCCAGTCTTTTTTTTTTAATATATTGTTATTTCCTGTTTACCTGGAATTGGGATTTAAACAAGAACAACAACAAAGAAAAATAAGATGCAGCTCGCAGGTTGATGTGATGTTCGGGGGTCAGTGAAAGCATCTTTGCATGTTTGTTTTACAGTTGAGATACATAAATGGTGTTTGAATTGCAGGGTTAGGGTTAGAGTAGGGTTGGGGTTGGGGTTAGGGTTCGTGTGTCCTAACATGCTAACCCGACACATATGAGAATTGATAATAATACGTTAACATACAGGAATGCGTAATAGCATGTAGCATGGTGTGCTAACATGCACAAACAACAATCACATGCTAACCTGCTTGTTGTCAATCACCAACGTGAACCACTACACTACCAAGGACTTGGTCATGACATCTTAGCGAGGGGTCACAGCTGGGGAGGGAGCTAATTGCTAAGGAGGAGTTGTGTGGGCCGGGAATGGAGGGGTGGCGTTCCTCGGGTGAAGACAGTCTTACCCTGGAAGGTGACATAGGCAATTTTGGACAGCTGACTGGTCTTTGGTCCTCCAGGAATCAGAATTTTCTGTATGGCTTAAAATGCAAAACAAGATGGGTAACCATGGTGATGTGTTAGCATGCTAATGCTAATGAAAACGCCAATGCTATGCTCCTGCGTTACCTTTTTTCTCATAGCCTTTTTCATCTTTGTCCTGTCCTTCCTTCAAGGCATCTTGGTCTTTGGACTCTACAGCTGCTAAAAGAATGGATGAAGTTTCTCCTCATGCTAGTGTCGTTAGCATTTGGTGTCCAGTGAAAATAAATGGATGGAAAGCATTTGTCACCTTTTTCTTCTCTTGGCTCCCCTGCCCTCCAGTTGTCGGACCCCTCTTCTGTCTTCTCACCCAACGGGGTGTCTACTCTTGGTTCATCGACTGTGGGAGCAGGATCCGGCCTTGACTCCTGCTCAGGAGATTTGGAATTGGATTCCAAAGACTCTGGTGTGAGCAACCCAGGTGGTCTCTCTCTTATTTGACTTGTTTCTCCTTCTGCTGAGTCAGAATCCAAACTACGGTGCAGTGAATCTGAATCAGGATCTGGATTGGACTCCTCTGCTCCCGAAGGAGTATCAGGTCCACTTGAATATTGATCCTCTGGAAAAGGGAAGGTGAAGTCTACTGGGGCCACGTCACTAGCAGGCTCAGACCAGTCTGGACCACTGGAGCTTGTGGACTTTACAACTTCTCCAACTTTTGAAGGCGTTATCTTTGCTGTTTCCTTACCAGGATTTTCCTCAGGAAATCTGTCAGGTGCAACTTCATCAGGAGGGTCTTCACTAGGAGGTTGCTCAGGGATAGGTCTTTCAGGTGGACCATTTTTCTGGGTGGAGCGACTGTCTGGAGGGACATCAAGAGAGGCTAAATCAGGAGTTGGCATCTCAAGAATGTCTTCCTTGGTGGAGGGTATATCAGAGGGGCCGTCAGGAAGGAGTCCATCAAGAGAAGGTTCAACCGTGGGCGGTACATTAGTAGAAGAAACACCAGGAGCTTCAATGGGGAGCAGACCATCAGGAAGAGGTCCATTGAAAGTTGGAACATCAAAAGTAGGTTGGGCATCTCCAGCAGGAGAAAATGGTTGAGTAGGTGTGATATCTCCAGAGAGAACCATGTTGTCAGCCAGAGTTCCAGCCTGGGCCAGCGTCGTGTCCTGTGGTGCTCCACTTGAGCGTAGAACTGCACTTGGTAGAACGCTGGCGCTACTAGCTTCAGAGGGGACCAAGTCTGTGTTGTCTGGTGACAAGCTGGAGGCAGGGGTTGGAGACACTTGGTCGGAAAAGACCTCAGAGTCAGTCCCGCTCTTTGGGCTTTGGTCGCCATTTGTGGCACTGGGCGTAGCGATGGTGGTCCGTAGGGTGGGGGTTTCTGCTACATTAGAAAGTGGATCATTTGTCCTTGGTCCTGCAGCACTGCCAAAGTCTAAAAGCCTATCTAGTCCTGGGGTGCTAGCGGTGCTACTGACATCACTCGGGTCCCCTGTTGTCCAAGACGCCTGGAAACTAGTCCCTGACTTTGGACTATAAGAGTCCACTACAGTGGTTGCCTGCAAGCTGGAACTCGGAAACCATGTTGTAGTACTTCTGTCCGTTGTCGCCATAGCGCTAGCATCGGTTGTAGAACTATCGGTCTTAGAACTGTAAGCATTAGAAGTATCACCAGTAGTCCACCTAGAAAACATGTCCACTGTAGAAGTATAAGGACTCGTCAAAGGAACAGTACTGACTGTAGAAGTACTACTAGAAGTAGAAGAAGTCATCAAAGTATCAGTACTGGCTGTAGAAGTCAAAGTATCAGTAGTGTCTGTAGAAGTAATACTAGCAGTAGTAGAAGTCAAAGTATCAGTGGTGTCTGTAGAAGTAATACTAGAAGTAGTCGAAGTCAAAGTATCAGTGGTGTCTGTAGAAGTAATACTAGAAGTAGTCGAAGTCAAAGTATCAGTGGTGTCTGTAGAAGTAATACTAGAAGTAGTCGAAGTCAAAGTATCAGTAGTGTCTGTAGAAGTAATAGTAGCAGTAGAGGAATTGTCAGTGGTAGAAGTATCAGTAGGGCCAAGAGTAATAGTAGAAGTATCAGTAGGGCCAAGAGTAATAGTAGAAGTATCAGTGATTCCACGTGATGAGGGAGAAGTTCTATCAGAGTTTGAGTCATCAGCCGCTGTCAGAGAAGAACATTTACGTCTTTTTAGTCATGCTATCTTTTCTACAAAATGAAACACACAATCAGCATCATCATCTTCCATCCATCCACCCGTCCATCCATGCATCCATCCATCCATCCATCCATTCATCCATCCATCCATCCATCCATCCATCCATCCACCTATCAATCATCCATCCACCCATCCATTTTCTATGCCGCTTATCCTCACTGAGGTGGGGGTATGCTGGAGGCGGGGTCCACCCTGGACTGGTGGCCAGCCAATCCCAGGGCACATATAGACAAACAACCATTCACACTCACATTCATACCTATGGACAATTTGGAGTGGCTAATTAACCTAGCATGTTTTTGGAATGGGGGGAGTACCCGGAGAAAAGCCAGGCATGCACAGGGAGAACATGCAAACGCCACACAGAGATGGCCGAGGGGGGAATTGAACCCAGGTCTTCCCATCTCCTGACTATGTGGCCTACATGCTAACCACTCCCTTTATAATAACATCCTTTAAAGCTCATACATGACCTGGAAAGGATTTAAGTATGGAACTACAACACACACTTCTGGTAACAAGTCCTGTGTATGTGTGTGTGTGCGTGTGTGTGTATGCGTGTGTGTGCGTGTATGTATGCGTGTGTGTGTGTGTGACATCTTAATGCAGACTAACACAGATTAAACACACGCCACCTGTTGCTAACTTAAGAGGAAGATGAACTTTTCTCCCATAATGCGCCTGACCACGCCCACTTCCACCAATACCATAAGCTCCACCCACCTTTCTGGGTGTGTGCATGTAGAATGGAGACGCACACACACACACACACACACACACACACACTTACTGGCTGTTGTTTCTGCTGCTTCACCTAAAAACAAACATGGATGCAGATTTAAAAATGGGAATAATTGAATAGAAATATTCCACTATTACACAATGTGTGTATGTATGAGTGTGTGTGTATGTATGAGTGTGTGTGTATGTATGAGTGTGTGTGTATGTATGAGTGTGTGTGTATGTATGAGTGTGTGTGTATGTATGAGTGTGTGTGTATGTATGAGTGTGTGTGTATGTATGAGTGTGTATGTATGAGTGTGTGTGTATGTATGAGTGTGTGTGTATGAGTGTGTGTGTATGTATGAGTGTGTGTGTATGTATGAGTGTGTGTGTATGTATGAGTGTGTATGTATGAGTGTGTGTGTATGTATGAGTGTGTGTGTATGAGTGTGTGTGTATGTATGAGTGTGTGTGTATGTATGAGTGTGTGTGTATGTATGAGTGTGTGTGTATGCGTGTGTGTATGCGTGTGTGTATGCGTGTGCGTGTGCGTAAAAAAGAGACGTACACGCGTTGGCCGTGCCTTTGGGCAAGGGCAGAAAGGTTCCAGGCCTCCAGCTCCGGGAACGGAAGTCGGCGCCGCAGCGCTCGCAGTCCTGTCCGCCGGTGTTGTGCTGACAGTCGCACGTGAGCGTAGCATCACGTAGCGTGCAGCTGGATGCGTGCAGGTTACACTGACACCTACGATATACATACATACTGGTTTCCATGGCAACCGGATGCCGACCGCTTCCGGAGACAGGCGAGGTCAACGTACCTGGCAGGTACGTCTATGTTGGAGACGGCGTAGAAGTACTTGAGCAGGTTGTCTCGTTGGACGTAGGTCCCGCCCAGCGCCGGCCGAAGAAGTCGCAGGCGGATGTTGGTGAAGGTGAAGAAGTCCCTCAGACCCCTGGTGCTTTCCATGCGGGTGTACAAGGCGTCCATGTTGATCAGCTTTGGACCCGCAAACACTTGGAAGCGAGCTCGCACCTCGAACACCACCGTCTTCTCCTCCTGCGGACGCCACACGGACGTTAGCGTGTCGGCTCTAGCGAGCGAGCACGTGACTGTGCGACGCCACCTTGGCCCCCACCCAGCGGGAGTACTGCTCGGTGCAGATGACCCGGGTCACGTTGCTGGGCGCCAAGTCGGACACCCTTTTCGGCGGCATGCCGAACGTGTCCATGCAATCGTCGGCGTAGAACTGGTACGGCTGCCACGTGACACCTGACACAGGAAGTACAAGAAGCATGTGCCCGAGCGCCCCTGCGCATCACGTGACCTCACCTTTGTCCAGGGACTTCTCCAGGACCATGCTGGTGGGGCGGCCGTATTCGAAGGTCACCACCAGGTCGTCCACCACCTCCAGGGTCTTGTTCCACGACAGCGTGATGTTGGCCAATAGCGGCTCGGGATACTTGGACCATGTGACCGTCTGCCAGTAGGTGATGAGCCCCCCCCGCTCCCGGTCTCCCATCAGCTGAGGGGGGTGAGACAGGTCGGGACTGGACGCGTCGCACTCATCGCTGCAGAGGTACGGGTTGTCCTACGTGAACGGAAGACGTCAGCACGCAAACGGCACCCTGGGCCGGCGTGCACGCTCACGTGCACTCACCAGGGTGCAGAAGCGCTCGGGGGGGTTCCCACAGGTGACCCCTGGCGGATCGACTCGGATCTGCATGGCCTCCCTCATGTTGGCGGGCGGCGGCTGACAGGCGGAGAACTCCCATTTCGGCCCCGCCTCCGAGTCGCCGAGAGTCCGACACGTGTCGAACTGACACCCACCTGTCGCCACCAGCAGGAGGAGGGGGAGGAGGGGGAGGAGGGGGAGGAGGGGGAGGGGCTTGAGGAGCTGCATGGGCGGGTCGGGTCGATGCACGCGTCAGTCCATCAGGGTGGCTACCATGCTTCCTGTGTTGGTTGGACGGTTGTCATGGTTACCATGGGGCCCCCCTCGCTGTAACGTCTGTCAATCAACGTACACGTCAATCATCTGGTTCATGACAAAAGCAATCAGAGCCATTGACCATTCATGAGCCATCATACAAACGCGCCACCGTGTTATCCCACGCCACGCCACAAGATGGCGACCAAGCACACCACTGGACACTGGAACTTCATGTACCGATCCGCTTAGCTCACCTTCCTTTTCCAGCTGATCACTTTTTCTTCTTCTTTCCTGCCTTTTAGCCTACCTGTTAGATAGTTTCATACAGGGGCTGCTCCTTTTCTTCTTCTTCTTCTCAACCTTTTCTTCGTCCTAATCTCCTTCTGTCTCATCCTCTTTAGCTTCCTCCTCTTCCTCTTAACTCGCTGCGGTCTCCTGCCGCTTCATCCTCCACCTCCTTATGCCTCCTTATGCCTCCTTATGCCTCAACCCCGCCCCTAAGCACCCGCCTCCCAAGCAGCCAATCAGCACATGGGAGCTTCTCTGATTGGACGCCATGAACTCCCAGTTGATTAGGAACACACACACACCTGTTAAAGCTCTTGATGTTCATCTTCCTTCTTCGCACTCTTTGGACTTGAGTAACAAGCCACGCCTTCAAGTGGCAGACCACGCCCCATAATCTAACCTTAGCTAGCAGCCAGGCTAGTATACTGTAGCTAGCAAACAATAAGCTGGTGTAGTCATTTCGACATGTAACTTCTGTTTTATAGAAATAAAATGATTCAACCATATTGATACTAGGATATATTATACTTAGTGTATTTCTTGTTCCTCAGAGTGTTACAGTAATAATAAGTACACGGTAGTACTTATAAGTTGTACTAATAATGAACTTAATGAACTAATGAGCAGTTTTCACTAGGAGCACTTGAAAGCAGCGCCAATGAGCCGGTTGATGACGTCACTGGGAAGCGACCGAGGCTTAGGAAGAAAACAAGATGGCGGACGTGGTGAGTGTCGGAGTCAACCTGGACGCTTTCTCTCACGCTATCAGCGGCATTCAGGCGCTCCGTTCCAGCGTGAGCCGCGTGTTCGAGTCCCTGAAGGACGGCATGAAGAATCGGGACACCTTGGAAGGCCGGGAGAAACAATTTATAGCCGAATTCCAGGACAATCTTCAGGCGGTCAACCGAGACCTCAAGTGAGTGTCAAGACGTGGTTGATATTGTAATGTTTCCTCGAAACACTAAGAACGACAACAGGGTTGATCTCGAACTTATTTTACTTTTACTATCTCAGCGTACAACAACATCTCAGTAGCCAACAACATACAAACAACACTTCCTGTCTTCAGCTAATGTGGTTCGCACAGGCACACTATAGCCAAGCACCATCTAGTGGTTCAAACGGGAATCACAGGTATCATGACTGATATGTACGGGATGTGTTGTAGTTTATGTACGGGATGTGTTGTAGTTTATGTACGGGATGTGTTGTAGTTTATGTACGGGATGTGTTGTAGTTTATGTACGGGATGTGTTGTAGTTTATGTACGGGATGTGTTGTAGTTTATGTACGGGATGTGTTGTAGTTTATGTACGGGATGTGTTGTAGTTTATGTACGGGATGTGTTGTAGTTTTGTACAAGAAACCACCTAAGTAAGTTTGCTCCCACGACTCCTGAGGTAGGAACCTACTCGACATGTGACGTCATGCCATATGTTTACGTGTCTTCACTCCTTTGTCAGTGAGTTGGAGCGACTCAGTGGTCTCGTTGGACGGCCGTCCGAGTCTCATCCTCTCCACAACAGCGGACTTCTCAGCCTGGATCCTGTCCAGGATAAAACCCCCCTCTACTCTCAGCTGCTGCAGGCCTACAAGTGGTCCAACAAGGTAATGATCACGTGAGCTCCTCTGAGGTTCTGCCTCAGCCTCAAGTAGGTTTGCTGAACTTGATGGTGTGTGTGTGTGTGTGTGTGTGTGTGTGTGTGTGTGTGTGTGTAGTTGCAGTACCACGCGGGCCTGGCCTCCAGTTTGTTAAACCAGCAGTCACTCAAACGATCAGCCAATCAGATGGGAGCTTCAGCCAAGAGACGACCGAAAGTCCAGCCTAGTACTTTGGTCCTGCCCCCCCAGTGAGTGACTCCCCTGCCAAAACATGGTCTGTGTTTACATTCAAAGCAGATTAGATTATTAGACTCATCCATTTTCTACCGCTTAGCCTCACGGGGGTCGTGGGCGGGCTGGAGCCTATCCCAGCTGTCTTGGACTGGTGGCCAGCCAATCACAGGGCACTAATCCTTTTTCCATGACTGGATATAATATGGGCCTCACAGCTGGGAGACCTCTACTGTATATATATCTTATATGCAGTATTGTGTGTGTTGAGGTACGTGGATGATGTCATCTCTCGGATTGGAAGGATGTTCCCTGACATGACCATCGAACTCTTCCGACCCAATGGAACATCTGCCGTGTTGCTGGTGCGCGCGCACACACGCACGCATGCACGCACGCATGCACACACACACGCATGCACACACGCACACACAGGTGTTTTGACGTGCCACTTCCTGTCAGGTGACCCTGGGCAAGGTGCTGAAGGCGATCGTGGTGATGCGTTCACTGTTCATCGACAGAACTTTGGTCCGAGGCTTCAACGAGAACATTTACAACGACGACGGAAAGGTCAGAGCTCATAGCTGCCAGGCGGTTAGGCTGTTTCCATGGTAACGGGTGTCCTCGCTGTCTGTCCCCCTAAGCTGGACATCTGGACCAAGTCCCAGCACCAGGTCTTCCAGAAGGTGAGTCCCCCCAACAGAGCATCCCACGAGGCCGGCGTGCGGCACTGTGATGGTTTGTGTGGTTGCTAGGTGACGGACCACGCCACCACGGCTCTTCTGCACTACCAACTGCCCCAGATGCCCGACGTGGTGGTACGCTCCTTCATGGTAAGACCATGTTGGCGTGTTCTCACGGCGACGCGTGTTGACCGCTGAGTGTCCTGCAGACTTGGCTGAGGAGCTACATCAAACTCTTCCAGTCTTCCTGCCAGCGATGCGGACACTTCCTGCAGGACGGACTCCCGCCAACATGGAGGGACTTTAGGACCCTGGAGGCCTTCCATGACACCTGCCGCATGTGACACGCTTTTAGTCCAATAAACTCCACTTCCTTTTCTACCTGGGGTCTTGGTTTCCCACCTGACCCCGTGATGTCATCTCCACCCGAGGACCCGCTAATGAGGGGCCGGGATGGCGGTGGGGGGGTCCAGCACGCCGCACCTCCAGAGACCATCGTCGTCATCATTAACCTTCATCACATATTGATGATGCTCAATTACACACTGGCGTGCTGCCTGTGACCTTTGACCTTCTAAACAATCTGTCCTTTGAGAGCCCCGAGCACCCCCCCCCCCCACTACCAGCACCTCTTTAATGAACTTAACCTTTTCTTGTTTGACATGAAGACCAGACCTAGACAAGAACTGGACTACACCTAAACCGGCCTAGACCTGGACAAGGACTGGACTACACCTCAACCAGCCTAGACCTGGACAAGGACTGGACTACACCTCAACCAGCCTAGACCTGGACAAGGACTGGACTGCACCTAAACCAGCGTAGACCTGGACAAGGACTGGACTACACCTAAACCAGCCTAGACCTGGACAAGGACTGGACTGCACCTAAACCAGCCTAGACCTGGATGAGGGTTGGAGAGAGAGAAGAACTGAGGATTTATCTCCAGCTCAGCTAAACCTGACATAAAAATATAAACGCAACACTTTGGTTTTTCTCCCGTTTTTATGAGATGGACTCAAAGATGTGAAATGAATTCCAGATAAAAATACGACCTTTTCTCTCAAACGTTGTTCCCAATCTGTCTCAATGGTTGATGATGAGCACTTCTGCTTTGCTGAGATAATCCATCCCACCTCACTGGTGGACCTCATCGAGATGATCTGACACCATGATTACTTCACAGGTGGACCTTAGACTGGGAAATGGGAATGTTTGAAATGTAAAGTAGGTCAAATGTCAATCCAACATAGTAAAGGAAAGCCAGATGATGGGAGAACTTAACCTTATCTCTATTTTGGATTTATTGGCTGCTTTACTTTGTCCTTTTGGTCTTCTACAATAGCCTCTTTGTCTTTATTCTGGAATTGGCCTCTTTGTCTTTATTCTGGAATTGGTCTCTTTCCTACGGACTCAATGCTCTTTGGATCTTCATTGTGTTCTGGTCGGAAAAACCGGGACGGCCTTCGCGCAGCCCGATGACGTCATGCAGCCTCCAAATGTACACTTTTAGGATGCGGACCCCGGATTCAAACACGGCCAATAAATATTTTTCAGTGGCGGGAATTCGGAGCGATTCGATGACGTGTGTGATCGATTGGTCGATCACGCGCACGTCTGACTGCGCGTGATAAGCGGCACAATGAAGCTCCGACTGCGCATGCTCGGCGCGCACACGCACAGCATCGCTCGGCGGACAACAAAGACGCGCGTCACCGCTCCTGTGCCGCTCGCGACAGGGTCCGAGCGCGCGCACGTACGGACGCACGGCGTGTCGGGGCGCGCTGCATCTCGCCGCCATTGAAGGAGAAGAAGAGGAACCATGAGCTGCAATTGGGGAGCCGAACTGTGGGTACGTACGCCCGTCACACCCGGCTCACCTCCGTGTGCTGGCCAAACGGTCACGTGACGTTGGCCTGGCTCCCAACACGCGCCCAGGCAAATTCACGCACGCGATCTGATCACTTATCACTGATGTCAATGTGTGAGCGCTAGTCACGTGACGGATGACGTCGGACATTCATAGTCCGTGTAGCTGATGATGGAGCGCCTCATTCAGCCTCCCTTCCTTCTAGTCCGGTCTAGTACAAGTATAAGTACTTGGTCTTATGGAGTCCAGGTCTAGTCATAGGTGCATGGTGCAGGTGTAGTCTTATGTAGTCCAGGTCTAGTCATAGGTGCATGGTGCAGGTCCAGTCTTATGTAGTCCAGAGCTACACATAGATGCACGGTGCAGGTCTAGTCTTATGTAGTCCAGGTCTAGTCATAGGTGCATGGTGCAGGTCCAGTCTTATGTAGTCCAGGTCTAGTCATAGATGCATGGTGCAGGTGTAGTCTTATGTAGTCCAGGTCTAGTCATAGATGCATGGTGCAGGTCCAGTCTTATGTAGTCCAGGTCTAGTCATAGGTGCACGGTGCAGGTCTAGTCTTATGTAGTCCAGGTCTAGTCATAGATGCATGGTGCAGGTCCAGTCTTATGTAGTCCAGGTTTAGTCATAGGTGCATGGTGCAGGTCTAGTCTTATGTAGTCCAGGTCTATTCAAGGATGCAAGGTGCAGGTCTAGATGAAAGATGAATCTAGGTTTTTTTCTGGTCCAGGATCAGTTTGAGAATCTGGAGAAGCACACCAGCTGGGGGATCGACTTCCTGGAAAGGTACACCAAATTTGTGAAGGAACGAGCCGACATCGAGCAGAGCTACGCCAAGCAGATCAGGTGACCTCTGAGTGACCCTCCCCAGTGATGACATCACTGCCCACCTCCACGTGACCTCTAAATCTTGCATGCAGGAGCCTGTCCAAGAAGTACCTCCCCAAGAGGAGCAGAGAAGATGACAGCAGGTCAGTCAGCTCCGAAGACGGGGTGGAGTCTACCCCGGCTCTGGACCACCCTGGACACACCTCTTGTCCATCACGGCGCACCTCGTCACACAACCCACAGCCAATGGCAGTAGAAGGCGGGACTTAAAGGGGAGCAAAGCAACAGTTGTAAAGTTGTGTTGCATTCAGGCACACAGTGACAGTAAAGTCCTGTTGCATTCAGGCACACGGTGCCAACAAATAAGTGTTGCGTTCAGCTACACATCCACAATAAAGTTGTGTTGCGTTCAGGTACACATTGACAATAAAGTTGTGTTGCGTTCAGGTACACATTGACAGTAATGGCCCGTTGCCTTCAGGTACACATTGACAATAAAGTTGTGTTGCGTTCAGGTACACATTGACCGTAATGGCGTGTTGCATTCAGGTACAAATGGACAGTATAGTTGTGTTGTGTTTAGGTACATTTCTTTGTTCCTTTCAGCTTTTTCTTGATTTTCAGGTACATATTAACCATATAGGTGTGTTGTGTTCAAGTACACATTGACAGTGAGGCTGTGTTACATTCAGGTAGACAGTGACAGTAAAGCTGTGTTGTGTTCAGGTACACATCAGCAGTAAAGGCGTGTTTCATTCAGGCACACATTAATCGTATAGGTGTGTTGCGTTCAGGTACACATTAATCGTAAATGTATTACGTTCATGTACACTTTGACAGTGAAGCTGTGTTGCGTTCAGGTACACGTGGTGTCTGGCGTTCACGGCCACGCTAGGCCAGCTGAACGAGCTGGCGTTGCAGCGAGAGGAAGTGGCGGAGAACCTGAGCTCTCAGGTGGCGTCGGAGCTGAGCAGATTCACGCAGGAGCTGAAGGCCGAGAGGAAGTCTGTGAGTGTGTGACTTGCACACGCACACACACAAACGCACACACACACAAGCACTTTTCAGCGACATGTGTGTCACCCCCCTCCCCAGCATTTCCAAGATGGCCGCCGTGCACAGCAGCACATGGAGAGCTCCTGGAAGCAGCTGGAGTCTGTGAGTGTGACTCCGCCTCCATCCGTGGCCCCGCCTCCACGTTTATGACATCATCAGGCGTCTAACCTAACCTGTGGTCTCTCAGACGAAACGCCGCTTCGAGCGGGACAGTAAGGAGGCGGAGCGAGCCCAGCACATGTCCAACAGGATGGATCTGGACAACAACATGGAAGCTGAGAAGGTAGGAAGTGTACATCTGGAACTACGTTACGCTTCTATCTTCATGTGCTCCGACATCTTCTATGTTCACGTGCTCCAACATCTTCTATGTTCACGTGCTCCAACATCTTCTATGTTCACGTGCTCCAACATCTTCTATGTTCACGTGCTCCAACATCTTCTATGTTCACGTGCTCCAACATCTTCTATGTTCACGTGCTCCGACATCTTCTATGTTCACGTGCTCCGACATCTTCTATGTTCATGTGCTCCAACATCTTCTATGTTCACGTGCTCCAACATCTTCTATGTTCACGTGCTCCAACATCTTCTATGTTCATGTGCTCCAACATCTTCTATGTTCACGTGCTCCAACATCTTCTATGTTCATGTGCTCCAACATCTTCTATGTTCACGTGCTCCAACATCTTCTATGTTCACGTGCTCCAACATCTTCTATGTTCACGTGCTCCAACATCTTCTATGTTCTTTCTGCGTGTCAGCGCTGCTCCTTTAAGGTGAGGGCCTTTGTTCTTCCTGAGGAGATCTTTGACACGTCCACCTGCCGGCCTGGAGGAGACGCTAAGAAGGGTTTGGTTGCCATGGAGACCTTCAGAGGTCTTCTTTTGCTTTCAGGCTCGTCAGACGGCTCAACAAAAACAACAAACTGCCCAAGAGTCCAAGAAGGACTATGTCTCCAGTTTAAACCAGTTCAACCAGGACCAGCACCAACATTACCACACAATGGTGCCCGTCATATACCAGGTAAAGCAGTGTATGGCTTCCTGCTCTCTGGGGTGCAAAACCAGTTCAGGTATACACCGGGTCTACACTAGTATGGCGGGTATATAAACCAGAACCAGTTCAGGTGTACGATACCGGGTCTCCAGAACCAGTTCAGGTGTACTATACTGGTTCTACATGAGTGTGCCAGGTATATAAACCAGAACCAGTTCAGGTCTCCACGAATGTGGCAGGTTTATAAAGCAGAACCAGTTCAGGTGTATACCGGGTCTCCACTGGTGTGGCAGGTATACAAACCAGAACCAGCTCAGGTGTATACCGGGTCTACACTGGTGTGTAAGGTATGTAAACCAGAACCAGCTCAGGTGTATACCGGGTCTACACTGGTGTGGCAGGTATACAAACCAGAACCAGTTCAGGTGTATACCGGGTCTACATGAGTGTGGTAGGTATATAAACCAGAACCAGTTCAGGTGTACTATACCGGGTCTACACTAGTGTGGCAGGTATATACACGAGAACCAGTTCAGGTGTATACCGGGTCTACACTAGTGTGGCAGGTATATACACGAGAACCAGTTCAGGTGTATACCGGGTCTCCACTGGTGTGTAAGGTATGTAAACCAGAACCAGTTCAGGTGTATACCGGGTCTACACTGGTGTGGCAGGTATATAAACCAGAACCAGTTCAGGTGTATACCGGGTCTACACTGGTGTGTAAGGTATGTAAACCAGAACCAGTTCAGGTGTATACCGGGTCTACACTGGTGTGTAAGGTATGTAAACCAGAACCAGTTCAGGTGTATACCGGGTCTACACTGGTGTGTAAGGTATGTAAACCAGAACCAGTTCAGGTGTATACCAGGTCTACACTGGTGTGGCAGGTATACAAACCAGAACCAGTTCAGGTGTATACCGGGTCTCCACTGGTGTGGCAGGTATATAAACCAGAACCAGTTCAGGTGTACTATACCGGGTCTACACGGGTGTACAGCAAGTGCACATGCGTGTGTGTGTACCACATGTCCAATGGCCAGCCAATGAGTGTGCTGTCTGGGGGCGGGGTCAGCGGATCCAGGACATGGAGGAGCGTCGGATCGAGCGAATCGCAGAGGCGATGCGTTTGTCGGCGGAGGCAGAAAAGAAGTCACTTCCTGTTGTGAGTAGTTGTTTGGACGCCATGATGGACGCCGCGGAGAGCATCCAGGCCAGGATGGTGAGGCGCACATGCAGCGGGTGTGTTGTCACCATGGTAACCATGGTAACCATGATAACCACGGCTGATGTGCAGGACACGCGTCAGGTGGTGGAGGTGTACAAAACGGGCTTTGAGCCTCCAGGCGACGTAGACTTTGAGGACTACAGGGCCACCATGAGGCGGAGCATCTCAGAATCCAGTTACCTCGACAACCAAATTGAGGGGCGGAGACAAAGCAGGAAGTTGTGGCCTTTCCTCCGCAAAAACAAGGTACACGCACGCACGCACGCACGCACACAGCACTCGGATGTCCTCTGCTGACCTCTGGCTTTGAACGCACCAGCTGCTGAACCTCCTGTCGTCACCTCGGCAGCCCCCGCCCCCGCCCCCCACCTCTCCTTCCCCCGGGGGCATGGCCAGCAGCCCCCAGTCACCACCTCCCGCGCCCAGAGAACCAATCGCACAGCGCCTCAACGACCTGATGACCTCTGGCTCCCGCACCAGGAAGCAGTGCCTGCGCAGCCTGAAGCGAGGGGTACACACACGCTTGGTGGACTAAACACCTTTAATCATCTTGTTCTGAAGCTGACATGACGCTCTTCTCTCAATGCTCCTTTGACTGACAGCTGTCACTCAAGCTGGTGAGTGTGTGGAAAACATGCGTGACAAACTGTGATGTCATCACCGCAATGTGCCGTTGCCGTGGTTTCAGGGCTCCGCCCCTGCCGACTGCAGCCACCTTCCCGCGGAGCAGCGGCGGAAGAAACTTCAGAGCCGAATGAACGACATCGGCCAGGAGATCCAACGGGAGCGCGAGCAGAGGTGATGTCATCTCTTTAGCCCCGCCCACACGAGGCCAGAGGTGGGCGCGGGTGCTAAAAGCACTTCCTGCCATGTTTGCTCACTTCAGGGACGCGCTGATCAAGATGAGGGAGGTGTACGAACGAAACCCTCAGATGGGCAACGCCGCCGCCCTGGAGCCTCGCTTGGACGAAGTGAGGCGGAGCCTACAGCGCCTGGAGGAGGAGCTGAGGACCAACCAGGTCGACACCAGTCCAGGCTGTCTATGATGGATGTGGCGGATTGCGGTTCTGGTTCAGGGTCCGTTGGACCTGGCGGCGGGCGGGGCCACCTGCCGCAGCTGATGCATGACATCGTTAAGCTCCGCCTTGCACTTGCCGAGCTCCTGCCGCTGCTCGTTGATGATCTTGATCAGGTCTCCGCGGCACTTGTCCAGCTTCTGGATGCGCTTTTGGGTCTCCTCGTCTTTCTGCTCCAGTTGGCGTCTCAGACTCTGGATGGTCTTCTCAAAGTGGTCCGACTGAAGCTTGTTGGACTCCAGGAACTTGGCGATTTTCTCCTCGATGGTGTCCACGTTGACGTCCTCGTCTCCGGTGATGTACTTCCTCTTGAGGCTGATGACGGCCTTGGTGAAGGCCTTGGGCCGGTTGATGAGCGAGATGGCCTTCTCCAGGTCCTCCTTGAACCTGCGGATGTAGGTGTCCCTGGTCAGCAGGACGCATTCCAGGCTCTTGACGCTGGCCTGGTAAGCCTTGACGCGGCCCTCGTGGAACTTGATCTTCTCGGCCAGGTCCACCGCTTGCATTTTGTTGAGGGCCAAGTCCTTTTTGGTGGCTTTGTGAGCCGCCTGCTCGCCCGTGTATTCTCCTCGCAGAGCTTCCATGTCCATCTCCATCTGCTTGAGGCGCTCCCGCAGGGTGGCGGTGCTTCGCTCCTCGCGTTGCAGCTGGGCGGTCACGATCTCTTTGGTGGTCTGCAGCTCGTTGATGTCGGCGTTCTTCGCCCTCAGCTCTTTGCTCTTCTGCTCCTCGGACTTCTTGAGCGCTTCCTTCCTCTCCATCAGGTCGTCGGTGGTGTTGGTCAGGGCGGTCACCTTGTTGGACAGCGCGTTCTTCTGCATCTGGATCAGCCTCATCTCCACCTCGTGGTCATACTTCAGCTTGTCTCGGATGCCCCTCTGGGCTTCCAGTTCTTCCTGGCGCTCGCTCATGGCCATCTGGAGCTTCTGCTTGTCCTCCATCAGCTCCTCCGCATGCTTGCTCAGCTTGTCCATTTGAGCTTGAAGGACAGCGGCCTGCTTGGCGAAGGCCTCGTCCTTCTCCCGCATCCTCACGTTGAACTCTTCTTCTGCCTTCTTCAGGCGCTCACAGTGCAGCTGGGACTGGGCTTCCAGGTTCTTCTCCCAGGTGACCAGCGACGCCTCCAGCTCCGCGATCTTGTCATGGAGTTGGACCTGAACGGCTTTCAGGTCTTTGGCTTCCATGTCAGACCAGCTTTTCTTCTGCTCCAGGGAGAAGCTCTTGGCCTTGTGCACCTTCACCTGGGTCAGCAACTCCGCCTTCTCCTTGTCGGCGGCATTCAGCTTCTCCTGCAGAGCCCGATTCTGGGACTCCAGGGCCTGGACCTTGGCGTCGTGACTCAGGATGTCCCCCTGCCACAGTTTGTTGAACTCGTCTTGTTTTTGGAGAAGTCTCCGGATCTTCCACTCCTTCTTTGAGTCCGACATCGTCAAGCCGTGCTGCCGAGTCGCTGCTCACCACCGGATACCTCTGGGAACGCTTGGAATCACCAGGCTCGTGAAGGTGGCCTTGGTGTTGGTGGCGGTGGCGATGGCGTTGTCTTCTGACAAAGGCAGCCATCTTTGATGATGTGGATGGTGTCACTCGGCGAATGTCACGCCGATGTCATCCAATCCCTCATCTGTCTGTGATGTCACCCCAGCTGCTTGGAACCTTTGGGAAGACTTTGTGGGGAATATTGTTGCTATGAGACCTGAGGCCACCATGGACCTGGTCTAGTCTAGTGGCCCTTGACACTCCCGGGGCGGAACGGGGGCTGAGGCAGGTGGGTTCCACATGGACCACGTGACATCCAAAGACCGCCGTGAACTTTGTGTGTGGGAGGTTCTCATGTCCACCATACTAGAGAAGCTCATCCATGATTTTGTGCGTGTCAGGCGTGGCTGGCTGAGGCGGACCGCAGGTTGTCGGAACATGGCGGCGGAGGTCAAAGTTCACGTTTTGGCAGTGAGGGGTCCACACCAGGAAGTCGAAGTTTGAAGCAGCTGGACGGTCGGAGTCCGGCCAGCAGAGAGAGGTAAGGCTTGGAACTTCTACTTCTTCTGGTTCTGACACTCAGCGGTTCTGACGGAGACCCGCTGGGCTCGCTTTGTGGTCCAGTCCGGACGGCAGCTACACTGAAGACCAAAGTGCCGAAGTCCAGTTCTCCAAGTCGCGAAGTTCAGAGTTTGATGACGACTTTGATGATGAAGAACCGTTGGCGAGCATCGGCACCTGCAAGTCGCTCTACCCTTTCCAAGGTAGGACAGGAAGAGGCGGGCCACGTTTGGCAGGAAAGACTAAGAAGGACAATGATTGGCTGCCGCAGGTCAGAACGAAGGGACCCTGTCCATGTTGGAGGGGGAACTACTTTCTGTGGTGGAAGAGGACAAAGGGGACGGCTGGACCAGGGTCCGCAGGAACTTGGAAGAGGAAGGCTACGTTCCTACCTCCTACATCAAAGTCTTCCTGGACGCCAACGCCAAAGGTGCCCAAGCTCACCTGACCTCCGCGTGACCTCTTGGTTGTGTATCTAACCGTTGTGTGTGTGTGTGTGTGTGTGTGTGTGTGCGTGCAGGCTTTGTGCAGACGAGTCGGCTGGTGTGATGTCACGTGGATACAGGAAGTGTTAAAGACGCCAGATGGACACGTCCCACTCATTTGAGTAACCATTGCCGTGGTAACCGTCTACAGGCTTCTAAATGAGACCACCCCCTTAGGTTGCCACGGTAACCACACAAGTTAAGAAGTAAAAAAGTGTAAAGTGTGATTACACCACAGGAGGCGCTGTCGTGCACGTGACCCATCCAGACCAGCAGAGACGTTTTATTGTGAAAACAGGATGTAGGATGAATCTTGGGAGCAATGAATGGCGTTGTAATGTAAAAAGTCATCCATACTTTGTTTCTGTCACCTTCGTGCTTTTCCACCACGCCACACTTCCTGTATGTTGGCCGTTCAAAATAAAGAATCAACTGCAACAAAGGAAGCTCGTGGATATCCAGGATAAAGGAAGTTTTACTGTGAAGATCACGTGATGTTTACAGGTTTTGGGAGCGAACGAAGAACCTGGCGATTGGATGTGGGCGTGGCGATCGTTTCCACGGTAACCCTGCCAGCTTACACTTCCTGTTTAAGACCGGACCGTTGTGCGGGTGTGAGCGTAACCCTGGTAACGGCCCGTGCTCAGCCTCCTGGAACTAGCAGTTGCCATGGAAACACACCAAGGCTCCTCCTCCTGTGTTCACATGCGTGAACCTTTCATTTAATGAGAACATGCTAGCGCTGCTGCGGGCTACGCGCACGCACACACGCACACACAATACCCCCGCCCCGCTGCCACAGATCCATGACATCACACACGCACACGCACGCACAGTGTGGAGGATGCGTTCACACTCGGCTGCTCGTGGTGGCGCATGACAGAAGACGAAGAGTGAGGAAGAGGAGGAGAATAGACAGAAGATGAGGATGACGAGGATGGAGGCTGAAGAGAATCTGGTTCATTCCTTTCTACTTCTCCTTCTGCTGGCGACCTCCTTCACTCTGGTACTGTGTCGTCATGACGTACTCTACACTGCTACCGTTTATATATTTATTATATATATTTCATATGCTAACTATACCTACTCATCTTATATTTCTGTACACACCTTATGCTAACTATACCATCTATTTCTATAGACACCTTATGCTAACTATACCTATATTTCTATGGACACCATATGCTAACTATACCATCTATTTCTATGGACACCATATGCTAACTATACCATCTATTTCTATGGACACCTTATGCTAACTATACCATCTATTTCTATGGACACCATATGCTAACTATACCTATATTTCTATAGACACCATATGCTAACTATACCTATATTTCTATAGACACCATATGCTAACTATACCTATATTTCTATGGACACCATATGCTAACTATATCATCTATTTCTATGGACACCATATGCTAACTATACCTATATTTCTATAGACACCATATGCTAACTATACCTATATTTCTATAGACACCATATGCTAACTATACCTATATTTCTATGGACACCATATGCTAACTATACCATCTATTTCTATGGACACCATATGCTAACTATACCATCTATTTCTATGGACACCATATGCTAACTATACCATCTATTTCTATAGACACCATATGCTAACTATACCATCTATTTCTATAGACACCATATGCTAACTATACCTATATTTCTATAGACACCATATGCTAACTATACCTATATTTCTATAGACACCATATGCTAACTATACCTATATTTCTATGGACACCTTATGCTAACTATACCTATATTTCTATAGACACCATATGCTAACTATACCATCTATTTCTATAGACACCATATGCTAACTATACCATCTATTTCTATAGACACCTTATGCTAACTATACCATCTATTTCTATAGACACCTTATGCTAACTATACCATCTATTTCTATAGACACCTTATGCTAACTATACCTATATTTCTATAGACACCTTATGCTAACTATACCTATATTTCTATAGACACCTTATGCTAACTATACCTATATTTCTATAGACACCTTATGCTAACTATACCTATATTTCTATAGACACCTTATGCTAACTATACCTATATTTCTATAGACACCTTATGCTAACTATACCTATATTTCTATAGACACCTTATGCTAACTATACCTATATTTCTATAGACACCTTATGCTAACTATACCTATATTTCTATGGACACCATATGCTAACTATACCTATATTTCTATAGACACCTTATGCTAACTATACCTATATTTCTATAGACACCTTATGCTAACTATACCTATATTTCTATGGACACCATATGCTAACTATACCTATATTTCTATAGACACCTTATGCTAACTATACCATCTATTTCTATGGACACCTTATGCTAACTATACCATCTATTTCTATAGACACCTTATGCTAACTATACCTATATTTCTATGGACACCTTATGCTAACTATACCATCTATTTCTATGGACACCATATGCTAACTATACCTATATTTCTATAGACACCTTATGCTAACTATACCTATATTTCTATGGACACCATATGCTAACTATACCATCTATTTCTATGGACAACATATGCTAACTATACCTATATTTCTATGGACACCATATGCTAACTATACCTATATTTCTATGGACACCATATGCTAACTATGCCTACTTATACTGTATTTCTATGGAGACTTATACTATAAGGCTCCATGATGTATTTCTATGGATACCATACGGTATTATGTCGGGTTTCTTATGCAGTATATATAGCATTTGGCACTATGAGTATTTCTACTGTGTATTCTACTGTGTATTCTCGTGTGTGTGTAACTATAGACAGTGCAACTGAAGCGCACACACACACGTACACACACGTACACACACACGTACACACACGTACACACACGGTGTATTCCCAGCATCAGACTGGTTAAGAAGCCATCATGCGTGTGCATGAACATGTAAAGGTTTCATGTGTGTACCACCTTTACCTTATACACACACACACACACACACACAGGTGGGTCCAGCAGCCCCCCGGGACCCAGAGCGGAACCAGGACCAGTGGCACGTGTTCAGTTCTGCTCAGGACTCGGCGGGTCGGTGTGTGTGCACAGTGGTCACCCCCCAGCACAGCGTGTGCTCCAGAGACACTCGAAGTAAACAAGTGCGCCACCTGCTGGAGAAGGTGGGAACCACTGCACCGTGCTCGCTTTTAGCCGTGTGCTAGCTGTTAGCTCGTGATTGACCGGGTGACGTGATGGTGCAGGTGCAGAACATGAGCCAGTCCATTGAAGTCCTGGACCAGCGCACGCGGCGAGACCTGCAAATGGTGGAGAAGATGGAGGCGGAGCTAAAAGGTTTGGAGAACAAGTTCAAACAGGTGGAGGCGGGGCATGAGAGCAACATGGCCAGGCAGTACCAGGTGAGCCGGTTCTACAAGTCATGAACACGTGAACGTGGACGTTGACCAGAGCTTCGTGTCTTTCAGTCCATCAAGGTGAAGATGGAGGAGCTGCGCCCGCTCATCCCGCTCCTGGAGGCCTACAAGGCCGACGCCCTGCTGGTGAGACGCTTTAAGGAGGAGGCGGCCAACGTGACGGCACTGCTGGGCTCGCTGCAGGACCAGCTGGGAGTCCTGGACTACCAGGACCTGCACGGCCGGGTGGCGAGCCTGGAGGAGCGTCTGCGGGCCTGCATGCAGCGGCTAGGTGAGCTAACGTAGCGCCGAGTGGCCTCCATCACCACCTGACCTTTGTGCTGTTGTTTGCTAGCTTGTGGGAAGCTAACGAGAATAGCCGAACCCGTCACCATGAAGACCTCCGGATCCAGGTTCGGATCGTGGATGACGGACCCGCTGGCGCCGACCGGAGACCACCGAGTAAGTTAGCACATGATGTTAGCAACGTTAGCACAGCATCACTGCAACATCTGCTCTCTGGCAGGTGTGGTACATGGACGGTTACCATAACAACCGCTTTGTTCGCGAGTACAAGTCCATGCAGGACTTCGTGACCACAGACAACTTCACGTCCCACCGCCTGCCTCATCCTTGGTCCGGCACGGGTCAGGTGGTCTACAACGGCTCTCTGTACTTCAACAAGTTCCAGAGTCACACCATCATCAAGTTCGACTTGAAGTCCTCCCTCATCAGCCGCTCGCGCCAACTCGACTTCGCCGGTTACAACAACATGTACCACTACTCCTGGGGGGGCCACTCCGACATCGACCTCATGGTGGACGAGGGCGGCCTTTGGGCCGTCTACGCCACCAATCAGAACGCAGGAAACATCGTACTCAGCCAGTTGGACCCAAACAGTCTTCAGGTGCTCCGCAGTTGGACCACCAACCATCCCAAACGCAGCGCTGGCGAGGCCTTCATGATCTGCGGAACTCTGTACGTCACCAACGGCTACTCCGGCGCCACCAAAGTCTACTACGCCTTCGCCACCAACTCGTCCACCTATGAGTACATCGACGTCCCCCTCGGAAACACCTACGGGCATCTGTCCATGCTGGACTACAACCCCCGAGACAGGGCGCTCTACGCCTGGAATAATGGCCGCCAGGTCCTCTACAACGTCACGCTCTACCACATCATACAGTGACACGTCGTGACACCGCGTCACGCTCTACCACATCATGACATCACGTCACGCTCTACCACATCATGACATCACGTCACGCTCTACCACATCATGACATCATGTCACGCTCTACCACATCATGACATCATGTCACGCTCTACCACATCATACAGTGACACGTCATGACATCGCGTCACGCTCTACCACATCATGACATCACGTCACGCTCTACCACATCATGACATCATGTCACGCTCTACCACATCATACAGTGACACGTCATGACATCGCGTCACGCTCTACCACATCATGACATCACGTCACGCTCTACCACATCATGACATCACGTCACGCTCTACCACATCATGACATCATGTCACGCTCTACCACATCATGACATCATGTCACGCTCTACCACATCATACAGTGACACGTCATGACATCGCGTCACGCTCTACCACATCATGACATCACGTCACGCTCTACCACATCATGACATCATGTCACGCTCTACCACATCATACAGTGACACGTCATGACATCGCGTCACGCTCTACCACATCATGACATCACGTCACGCTCTACCACATCATGACATCATGTCACGCTCTACCACATCATACAGTGACACGTCATGACATCGCGTCACGCTCTACCACATCATGACATCACGTCACGCTCTACCACATCATACAGTGACACGTCATGACATCATGTCACGCTCTACCACATCATACAGTGACACGTCATGACATCATGTCACGCTCTACCACATCATGACATCACGTCACGCTCTACCACATCATGACATCACGTCACGCTCTACCACATCATGACATCACGTCACGCTCTACCACATCATGACATCGCGTCACGCTCTACCACATCATGACATCACGTCACGCTCTACCACATCATGACATCATGTCACGCTCTACCACATCATGACATCATGTCACGCTCTACCACATCATGACATCACATCACGCTCTACCATACAGTGACACGTCATGACATCACGTCACGCTCTACCACATCATACAGTGACACATCATGGCATCACGTTACGCTCTACCGCATCATACATTGACACATCATGACATCACTTCACGCTCTACCATATAGTGACACATGGGCATCACGTCACGCTCTACCACATCATATAGTGACACATGGGCATCACGTCACGCTCTACTGCATCATGACATACGTGCACAAGGTTTCATACACAAGTTAAGTATAAATTACTGAGTGGAGTCACGTGAGTGAGTGTTGGCATGTGAGGTGCGTGTATGTGCGTGTGTTTGTGTACACGGACGTAATTTTTATGTGAGGAGGTGGGGGTTTATCAAATGGCAGTTTTGTCCCCTACAACGATTACGGTACACTGTACCCAATTACCACATATTAAAATATATCCGCTATGGCCGAAAGAAACTAAATATGCAAACTCGTCAAGCACCGGGATCGAGCCCAAACGGGGCACTTCAACTGAAGCCAATCCACCTTGAGACCGCCCATTAACTCATCGATTGGCTTTGCAATGTCTTGCCAACGTGTGATTGGCCGTCCCCACTGTCACTCCGGAAGGCCTGTGGCGTTTGGTTAGTTGCCAGGGGTGCTAAATGCTAACATGTTGGCTGTTTGTTGCCTCGGTCACGTCAGCCAGACGGACTTCAATATATATTTCGGTTTAAATAATATTTGAATCACCCCCTGCCGAACCTAAGCCAGTTGTGCCAACCCACCTCTGAAATCAAAATTAGGTCCGTGTCTGTCTGTGTTAGCAATGACGAGCTAGCAGTGATACAAATATTTCCTGTTGTTTTTGCTATGACACCGGACCTGCCCAGGTCACGTGTTCTTTCAGGAAGACGTGCTTTTAAGGTCAATTTATAATTATTCTTATAATTAACTTAGTGTCGACTCTTTTTCTATTAGACTTGTCAGCTGAAATGTTGGTCAAATAAACTTCTACAACTTGATGGACTTTAATCCAAAAACGTGAAAGGTTGTTAAGACAATAGTAATTAACATAAGTTACTAAACGATGTAATAAAATGACTATTGTGTACGGCTGGGACGAAAAAGTCAATCTACAAATCAATCAAACCAAACCTCAGCTCAGGCAGTGCTGTTTCCATAGCAACAGGCTGCCTAGCTGATCAGCGAACGACAAGCAGCACTAATCGTCAGGGAAACATCGCTCACACGCTAACGGCTAACGGGGGAGACGGCTTCCCCCGGTGTCCCCCGGTGTCCCCCGGCGTCCCCCGGTGTCCGAGGCTATACTACCTCCAGGATGGTCCGACTGAGCCATCCGAACTACCTGAGCCACATGACGGACCCGCTGTGACGAGGTGAGCGTTAGCATGGGGAGCTAGCATCAATGCGTGTGCAACTTGCCAGCTAGCCTGGGTGGCTAACGCTAAAGGCTATGATGTTTCCCGGTCACCAACTAAATGCTTAACATGCACTCCGGTATGCAAATGAGTGTAATCTAAACTTTTGTCGTTTTAAGTTACGTTATACACTATTTAAAGTAAAAAAATGACCAAATGTTGAAACAATAACAGTGGACAAGATGGTGCAGCTCCCCCTGGTGGTGACTGCTCGTGTGGACCTGGGTCTGCTGCTACTCTCCCTGCTCGCCTTCTGGACCCGACTCGGCCTCCTCGGCTACCCGAATGCTGTGGTGTGCGTATTGCTTGTTTCCTAATAATAATAATAATAATAACAATAATAATAATAATAGATGCTCGTATGGATTAACTTAGGTCTCAACTGCGTGTGTGTGTGCGTGTAGGTTTGACGAGGTCTACTATGGACAGTTTGTGTCTCTCTACATGAAGAGAATCTTCTTCATTGATGACAGCGGACCAGCACTGGGTCACATGATTCTGGCCTTCGGTGGTCGGTTACCATGACAACCATGCAACACATGTCTACAGTTTGACCACTGCTCTTTTTGCAATCATCAGTCCTGTGTGTGTGTGTGTGTGTGTGTGTGTGTGTGCTTGCAGCATACTTGGGAGGATTTGATGGAAATTTCATGTGGAACAGAATTGGAGCAGGTAGATTTCATTTTTACCATTGCACAGTCTACACTACATTGTAGCCATGTTTGTTTTGTGTCAAGGAGTATCCCTGCAGTGTGAGTATGTTTGTTTTGTGTCCCAGAGTATCCCTGCAGTCTGAGTATGTTTGTTTTGTGTCAAGGAGTATCCCTGCAGTCTGAGTATGTTTGTTTTGTGTCAAGGAGTATCCCTGCAGTGTGAGTATGTTTGTTTTGTGTCCCAGAGTATCCCTGCAGTCTGAGTATGTTTGTTTTGTGTCCCAGAGTATCCCTGCAGTCTGAGTATGTTTGTTTTGTGTCCCAGAGTATCCCTGCAGTGTGAGTATGTTTTGTGTCCCAGAGTATCCCTGCAGTGTGAGTATGTTTGTTTTGTGTCCCAGAGTATCCCTGCAGTGTGAGTATGTTTGTTTTGTGTCCCAGAGTATCCCTGCAGTGTGAGTATGTTTTGTGTCCCAGAGTATCCCTGCAGTGTGAGTATGTTTGTTTTGTGTCAAGGAGTATCCCTGCAGTCTGAGTATGTTTGTTTTGTGTCAAGGAGTATCCCTGCAGTCTGAGTATGTTTGTTTTGTGTCAAGGAGTATCCCTGCAGTGTGAGTATGTTTGTTTTGTGTCCCAGAGTATCCCTGCAGTCTGAGTATGTTTGTTTTGTGTCAAGGAGTATCCCTGCAGTCTGAGTATGTTTGTTTTGTGTCAAGGAGTATCCCTGCAGTGTGAGTATGTTTGTTTTGTGTCCCAGAGTATCCCTGCAGTCTGAGTATGTTTGTTTTGTGTCCCAGAGTATCCCTGCAGTCTGAGTATGTTTGTTTTGTGTCCCAGAGTATCCCTGCAGTGTGAGTATGTTTTGTGTCCCAGAGTATCCCTGCAGTGTGAGTATGTTTGTTTTGTGTCCCAGAGTATCCCTGCAGTGTGAGTATGTTTGTTTTGTGTCCCAGAGTATCCCTGCAGTGTGAGTATGTTTTGTGTCCCAGAGTATCCCTGCAGTGTGAGTATGTTTGTTTTGTGTCAAGGAGTATCCCTGCAGTCTGAGTATGTTTGTTTTGTGTCAAGGAGTATCCCTGCAGTCTGAGTATGTTTGTTTTGTGTCAAGGAGTATCCCTGCAGTGTGAGTATGTTTGTTTTGTGTCCCAGAGTATCCCTGCAGTCTGAGTATGTTTGTTTTGTGTCCCAGAGTATCCCTGCAGTCTGAGTATGTTTGTTTTGTGTCCCAGAGTATCCCTGCAGTGTGAGTATGTTTTGTGTCCCAGAGTATCCCTGCAGTGTGAGTATGTTTGTTTTGTGTCCCAGAGTATCCCTGCAGTGTGAGTATGTTTGTTTTGTGTCCCAGAGTATCCCTGCAGTGTGAGTATGTTTTGTGTCCCAGAGTATCCCTGCAGTGTGAGTATGTTTGTTTTGTGTCAAGGAGTATCCCTGCAGTCTGAGTATGTTTGTTTTGTGTCAAGGAGTATCCCTGCAGTCTGAGTATGTTTGTTTTGTGTCAAGGAGTATCCCTGCAGTGTGAGTATGTTTGTTTTGTGTCCCAGAGTATCCCTGCAGTCTGAGTATGTTTGTTTTGTGTCAAGGAGTATCCCTGCAGTCTGAGTATGTTTGTTTTGTGTCAAGGAGTATCCCTGCAGTGTGAGTATGTTTGTTTTGTGTCCCAGAGTATCCCTGCAGTCTGAGTATGTTTGTTTTGTGTCCCAGAGTATCCCTGCAGTCTGAGTATGTTTGTTTTGTGTCCCAGAGTATCCCTGCAGTGTGAGTATGTTTTGTGTCCCAGAGTATCCCTGCAGTGTGAGTATGTTTGTTTTGTGTCCCAGAGTATCCCTGCAGTGTGAGTATGTTTGTTTTGTGTCCCAGAGTATCCCTGCAGTGTGAGTATGTTTTGTGTCCCAGAGTATCCCTGCAGTGTGAGTATGTTTGTTTTGTGTCAAGGAGTATCCCTGCAGTCTGAGTATGTTTGTTTTGTGTCAAGGAGTATCCCTGCAGTCTGAGTATGTTTGTTTTGTGTCAAGGAGTATCCCTGCAGTGTGAGTATGTTTGTTTTGTGTCCCAGAGTATCCCTGCAGTCTGAGTATGTTTGTTTTGTGTCCCAGAGTATCCCTGCAGTCTGAGTATGTTTGTTTTGTGTCCCAGAGTATCCCTGCAGTGTGAGTATGTTTTGTGTCCCAGAGTATCCCTGCAGTGTGAGTATGTTTGTTTTGTGTCCCAGAGTATCCCTGCAGTCTGAGTATGTTTGTTTTGTGTCCCAGAGTATCCCTGCAGTGTGAGTATGTTTGTTTTGTGTCCCAGAGTATCCCTGCAGTGTGAGTATGTTTTGTGTCCCAGAGTATCCCTGCAGTGTGAGTATGTTTGTTTTGTGTCAAGGAGTATCCCTGCAGTCTGAGTATGTTTGTTTTGTGTCAAGGAGTATCCCTGCAGTGTGAGTATGTTTGTTTTGTGTCCCAGAGTATCCCTGCAGTCTGAGTATGTTTGTTTTGTGTCCCAGAGTATCCCTGCAGTCTGAGTATGTTTGTTTTGTGTCCCAGAGTATCCCTGCAGTGTGAGTATGTTTTGTGTCCCAGAGTATCCCTGCAGTGTGAGTATGTTTGTTTTGTGTCCCAGAGTATCCCTGCAGTGTGAGTATGTTTGTTTTGTGTCCCAGAGTATCCCTGCAGTGTGAGTATGTTTGTTTTGTGTCCCAGAGTATCCCTGCAGTCTGAGTATGTTTGTTTTGTGTCCCAGAGTATCCCTGCAGTGTGAGTATGTTTTGTGTCCCAGAGTATCCCTGCAGTGTGAGTATGTTTGTTTTGTGTCCCAGAGTATCCCTGCAGTGTGAGTATGTTTGTTTTGTGTCCCAGAGTATCCCTGCAGTGTGAGTATGTTTGTTTTGTGTCCCAGAGTATCCCTGCAGTGTGAGTATGTTTGTTTTGTGTCCCAGAGTATCCCTGCAGTCTGAGTATGTTTGTTTTGTGTCCCAGAGTATCCCTGCAGTCTGAGTATGTTTGTTTTGTGTCCCAGAGTATCCCTGCAGTGTGAGCGTGTGGAGTCTGCGCCTGTTCCCGGCAGTGTGCGGTGCATTGTGTGTTCCTTTGGGATATTGTGTGCTCGTGGAGTTGGGCTTCTCTCACGTGTCAGCGCTGGGAGCGTCACTGCTGCTGTTATTGGGTATGAACACGCACACACGCGTGCACACGCGTGCACACACGTGTCTGCACACGCGTGCACACGCGTGCACACGCGTGCACACGCGTGCACACACGTGTCCACCAAGACGAAGCGGGGATTGTGAAGTGACGGTGCTTTGTTGCGTGCAGACAACGGTCTGATCGTTCAATCGCGCTTCATGTTGCTGGAGTCTGTGGTCATCTTCTTCATCATGTTGGCCTTCTTCTCCTACCTGCGCTTCCACAACGCCCCCACCAGGTGAGCCTGACCTCTGACCCCGCTGGGAGGCCATGTTGTGACCTGTGTTGTCGCTGGCAGCTCGTCCGTCAGGTACTGTTGGCTCCTCCTCTCTGGAACCTCCTGCTCTGCTGCTGTCGGGTCAGGAACACACACACACATGCTGTATATATACTGTAGTATATGTACTGTGTATATACGGTATATATACTGTATATGTACTGTGTATATACGGTATATATACTGTATATGTACTGCGTATATACGGTATATATACTGTATGTATACTGCATATATACTGTATATGTGTGTGTATTCAGGGTGAAGTATATGGGTGTGTTCTCCTACCTGCTGCTTGTGGGCGTGGCCTCTTTGCACACCTGGAAGCTGATTGGAGACAGGACTGTGAGCGCTGTGAGTGTACACGTCCACACTAAGAATCACACACGCACCAACGTGACCTTTCACCCTGCTCTGCGTGTGTGTAGCTGTGTGTGTTTGTCCAGTGTGTGTGTCGTGGTGTGTGTCTGTGTGTGGTCCCTGTTCTGCTCTATGTCTTCTGGTTCTACGTCCACCTGAGTCTTCTACACCGCAGTGGACCACATGACCAATTGATGAGCCCCGCCTTCCAGGCCAGCCTGGAGGTACACACACACACACACACACACAGCAGTTGATGGATTGATTGATTGATTGACACATGGGCAGGGCGGGCTCTCCCGGATCACGCGGGGTCAACCTCTGGAGGTTGCTTATGGCAGTCAGGTGACTCTGAGAAGCTCCGCCTCCCAGCCCATCCCCTGCTGGCTCCACTCTCACAAAGCCAACTATCCAATCAGGTGCGGGCGTCTGGCCTGGCAGCCAATCAGGTGACGTGTCAGTGACCGTGCCTTCCTCCAGGTACGAGAGTGGGCGGGGCAGCTCTCACCAGCAGCAGGTCACGTGTTACCCCTTCAAAGACGTCAACAACTGGTGGATCGTCAAAAACCCGGACAGGTAGCGGGTGTGGTCGGGCGGGGCGGGCTCGGGGGGCGTGTCCTCATTCTGACCTCTTCCCTGTGTGTCTCAGAGCGGACCTGGTGGCGGCCAGTCCTCCCCGTGCGGTCCGTCACGGCGACATCGTCCAGCTGTTCCATGGGATGACCTCGCGGTTCCTCAACAGGTAATCACGTGACCTTTTTGTGTGACTCCGCCTCCAGGGAGACCTTAGCTCCTGTGTGTGCGACAGCCATGACGTGGCGGCGCCCGTGAGCCCCCACGCCCAGGAAGTGTCCGGGTACATCGACTTCAACGTCTCCATGCCGGCCCAGAACCTGTGGAGGGTGGTTAGTCACATGACCTTGTCTTCTCCTGGACAGGAAGTCCACCTTGTGACGGCCGTGTCTCTTTCAGGATATCGTCAACAGGGAGGCGGAGTCTGAGGTTTGGAAGACCATCCTGTCAGAAGTTCGACTGGTCCACGTCAACACCTCTGCTGTCCTGAAGGTGCTTACAGGAAGTGGTGGAACAAGCCACTTCCTGTGCTGGATGCTCAGCTGTGTGTGTGTGTGTGTGTGTGTGTGTGTGTGTGTGTGCGTGCGTCAGCTGAGTGGCACGTCGCTTCCAGACTGGGGTTTCCGTCAGATGGAGGTGGTCGCAGAGAAGATGCTGAAAGGTCCCAGCAGCAGTGTGACGTGGACGGTGGAGGAGCATCGATATGGAACCAGTAGGATCCTTAGATAGGGTCTCCATCTGCAAGGAACCGGCCAACCTTCTCTGCTCTTATGGCGTGCAGGTGAGGAGCAGAAGGACAGGGAGGCGGAGCTTCATTCTCCCACCCACATTGACGTGGACAGGAAGATCTCCTTCTGGGCCAAGTTTGTGGAGGTGCAGGTGTGTTGGCGTCCAATCAGAGTGTGGCGTGGTGGAAAGGCCGGACGTTGAAGGCGGTGTTGTGATGTCGCTCCAGTGGAGGATGCTGATGGTGAAACAGGAGGACTCTGAGCACAAATATAGCTCCACCCCTTTGGAGTGGATCACCATGGAAACCAACATTGCATACTGGCTGCATCCCTCCACCAATGTGAGACACACACACACGTACTTGTACGCGGGTCCATGTCAGCCATTCCTTGTTGGTGTGCTGCGTGCCAGGCTCAGATCCATCTGATTGGTAATCCGGTATCGTGGGGCGTGGCCAACCTCAGCTTGCTGGCCTATCACATGCTGGCAGCCGTCTACCTGCTGAGGAGGAGGCGGGGCATCAGAGACATACCTGATGGTAAACACGCCAACGTCAACACACAACATGTCCATGCAGGCTAAACACTGTGTGCGTGCGTGTGTGTGTGTGCGTGCGTGTGTGTGCGTGTGTGTGTGCGTGCACGTGCGTGTGTAGCTGCGTGGGAGAGGTTTGTGTCATTAGGTCAGGTGTGTGTTGGCGGCTGGTTGGTCAACTTTGTTCCGTTTGTGTTGATGGACAAGAGCCTCTTCCTCTACCATTACCTGCCCGCTCTGGTCTTCCTGCACCTGCTGAGCGCCGCCCTGCTGGAGCACACGCACACACACCTGCTCAGGTACGTCCGTCATGTCCATGTCCCGCTGGGGTCGTCTGCGTCATAGAACTCATGCAAGCGTGTGGTCATGTGATCACCACTGACTTTTCAGCAAGGACACGCATCGCCACGTGTTGCGTGCGTGTGCGTGCGCGGCCTTGGCGTGCGTCCTCCTCTGCTATTACCTCTTCCGCCCTTTGACCTTTGGGAGTCCCGAGCTGTCGGCCAATCAGCTGCGTGCGCTGAAGTGGAGAAACTCCTGGGACATTCTTTACCGTCGGCGCTAGACTCCTCCCCCGATGACATCACCACCTGTGGCCAATCTTTTCAATCTTTTAGCAGACAATAAAGTTTTTCTTCTGGTGACATCGTTGTTATTTCTTATCGCCTTTTGAAATATGGTACTTTTTCTGAATCACCTCTTGTTAGCTGTAGGCTATAATCATGACTGCATGATAAATTATATCATTATCACAGTTCAAAGATTGTTGCAAATGGAAGATGTCAAATGTAGTAATGTTTAAGGAAGTGCGTACAGTCCGGCTGAAAATTGGTTATGGGGCCCAAACCGTGCTGGACGATGAAGGACTTACCCAAGCGTGTATTCATACTGATTGGGCGTAAGAATGCCAATGGGCGTGTTACAAGCGTTATTTCCACAATGCCTGACACTTGATTTCATGCATGACCATGTACATTTGTAGCTGAGTGAAACTGTTCAACTGAAATACTGTGTACTAATACTATTGTAACGTTCCATCATACATTTACTTTTTGGTGGAACGTTGTTTTTCTTACGGTTGCTGTTGCAAGGGGACTGTTTATAGCGGCACTCCTTAGGGAGGAGCATATGGCCCCTACTATAAGAGTGTGTATGGCTAGGAAAACCGGCAATTGAGAGCAAAAAAAACATATGAACATAACCCGCTATTGTTTGATATTTAAAAAAATCTGTATGACATAATTTGGCGTCTATTGAAGGTGTTGTTTAATTTTCTATATATCCGGAAGTAGGTTTCGATCGGATCGGAAGTGAAGAGGGGGAAGAAAATGGAGGGCGGACTGTTCGCATTTGTTTCGTCTTTCTGAGTCTTTGGGCGAACCTCTTTGTTATTTGGGTGTGGTGGTTGACGGTACATCGGTAAAATTAGCGAACTCTGTCCGCTCTCCTCTGCTCGTCGGCTGGGTAATAATATGCCTCAGACCGCAGCAAACACCACAGCAGGTGTCCGAGGTTCCTTTTCCCGCCCAATGCCCGCCCTTGTCGGCTAAATGTCGATTGTGTTTTTCTGCTTTCTGGAACATTCCACATCTGCCGGATTGCGTGAGTGGAGTCATGAACCTCAGCGAGCAGAGAGACAGGATCCGGCAGCAAGTGGAAGACTTGGAAAGAAGTCTGTGTGCCACCGAGACGGAGCTGGATCTTCTGAGCAGCGACACAGGTTGAGTTGTGTTTATTTCCTTCCTCGTCGGTGCTGAATAACAATAAGACGATGTGACGTGCTGTGTGTTTGACTAGATGACCAGTCTAATGGGGACTCTGACGAGGAGGCGGGCCAGGTATTGAACACTCACCTGCTAGCATGTTCTCTTACCATGGTTACCAACATGGTCACCTACATCTCCGTCCTCATCAATTCACCTTCACATTGCAACTTTCATTTGGAGAGAAGACACAATAAACGTATGTATGAATGTGCGTGCGCGTGCGTGTGCGTGCACAGGAGACTTCAGGTCTGCTGGCTCAGAGAGACAAGATCCAAAGTGAGATCCAGAACCTGGAGAACTTTCTGGGACCGCACAGTTCTGTTGTTGTGTCAGGTACCTGCTGTCTGTCCACGTGGACACGCCCTCTTCCTGTCATGTGACCTTGTGATCAGCTCTGTGTGTGTGTGTGTGTGTGTGTTAGATGATGACAGCAGCAGCAGTGACAGTGAGGTGAGTTCTCCGTGTTCCCTACACGTGTCCTGCAACTGCTAACTGTGTGTGTGTGTGTGTGTGTGTCAGCTGGGCCTGTCCCCGTCAGTGGACTTGTGTCTTCAGATGAACTTGGTGTACCAGCAGGTCCTTCAGGAGAAGCTCCAACAGTTGGATATGCTCATGACACACAACCTGAGACAACAGGTCACGACACACACAGCAATCTCTACACAAGACACAAATAACGCACCACTGGTCCAACATTGTGTGTGTGTGTGTGTGTGTGCGCAGAAGGACATTTTGTCTCAGTTGTCTGGACCAATGAGGGAGACTTCAAGAGAAGATCCCGCCTCCTCGTCGTACCCCAAACCCACGACCTTGTTCCTGGGCCACTTCCTGAAACCGTACTTCAAGGACAAACTGACAGGACTGGTGAGGTCCACGTGTCCTTCGCCGCCGGGTGTGGTGTCCACCAATCAGACGCCTAGTCTGTCTGTGCTCAGGGTCCTCCCGCCAACCAGGAGACACAGGAGAAGATGGTGAAGATGAAGGGTTGCCTGGACTACAACAAGATTAAAGTCAAACGATGTGAGGACCACCATGATGACCACAACATCTTCATGTCCTCCACGTGTCCTCTGAGTGTCCTGTGCCTGTCTTCAGGGGGGAGTTGGCAGAAGGCGTTGTTGATCGACGCCGTGTCCCGAGACAGTCTGAGGAGACTCATCCAGCCTAAACTCTCCAGGTCTTCTTCTTCTCTTCTTGTCCAGCTGCTGTCCTCTTGTCTGTGGTCACCTTCTCCTGGTGTGTCTCAGGGTGGACTACCTAAGTCAGAAGTTGTCCTCTGCAGACGAGTCCAGTGGACATCAGCTCAGATCGACCATTGAAAGTCTGGAGAAGGAAATTGAATCCCTCAGGTGTGTGTGTGTGTGTGTGTGTGTGCACGTGTGCACGTGTGTGTGTGCACGTATGCATTGAAGGCTCACTGGTGCGCTGTGATTGGTCAGAGCAAAGAAGGCAAAGGATCTGATTGGTGAACAGTTTGAGGACCACGACTGGCAGAAGATCGCCAACATTGACGTGAGTGTCAGTGACAGCTGTCGCCAAAGGTTGTCTACCCACGTTGAGACGCTCCTCTCCCGCCCAGTTTGAAGGACTGAGGGAGGCGGAGGACATTTGTCTCTTCTGGCAGAACTTCCTTCACCCGTCCGTCAACAAGAGCCGCTGGAGCGCGGAGGAAGTGCAGAAGCTGAAGGAGATCAGTAGGAGACACGAGGAGAGACACTGGGACCTCATTGCTGCGGAGCTGGGGGTAAGGGCGGGGGCAGGGGTGTTGGTGCTGGTGGTAGTCCACATGTTCTCACGGTGTCTTGTGGGTCCACCAGACGGGTCGGACTGCCTTCATGTGCCTTCAGACCTTCCAGAGGTTCATATCGGACTCTTTGAAGCGCCGGACGTGGACCGAGAGTGAAGACCAGAAGTTACGGGAGCTGGTGGACAAGATGAGGATCGGGAACTTCATCCCATACACGCAGAGTAAGGATGAGCCAGGTGGACGTGTCCCACGTGTGTTGGTGACACGCCTCTTCCTGTCCCTCAGTCAGTTACTTCATGGAGGGCAGGGACACGCCCCAGCTCATCTACAGGTGGTGTCAGGTTCTGGACCCCAGTCTGAAGAAAGGACCCTGGTCCAAGGAGGAAGACCAGGTCAGATGACTTGGAGGGGCCAAGCACACGCTGATGTTCCTTCCTGAAACTTCTGTAACTCCGTTACAGATGCTCCTGCGAGCCGTCGCACGTCACGGAGAGAAAAGCTGGTGGAAGATCCGCTTGGAGGTTCCTGGACGCACTGACAGCGCCTGCAGAGACCGGTGAGGTAGACCAGGACCAAGATGTTATTCGGGACTTGATGGATTAACCTTGTGTGTGTGTGCAGGTACAAAGACTGTCTGAAGGAGGGAACCAAGAAAGGTACTTTTGATGACGAGGAGCTGGAACTCCTGAAGAAGCTGGTGGACAAACATGGAGTTGGTGAGTCAGCATCCTGCTCCAAACAAATAGTCTTCTTACTCGGCATCTTGCACCTCTATGCGTTTATTAGCATGTTGGCCCGTGCGGCTAACACTTCCTGTACCTTTATTAGCATGTTGGCCCGTGCGGCTAACACTTCCTGTATCTTTACTAGCATGTTGGCCCGTGCGGCTAACACTTCCTGTACCTTTATTAGCATGTTGGCCCGTGCGGCTAACACTTCCTGTACCTTTATTAGCATGTTGGCCCGTGCAGCTAACACTTCCTGTACCTTTATTAGCATGTTGGCCCGTGCAGCTAACACTTCCTGTACCTTTATTAGCATGTTGGCCCGTGCAGCTAACACTTCCTGTACCTTTATTAGCATGTTGGCCCGTGC
The DNA here is from genome assembly GCF_030265055.1 of Doryrhamphus excisus. Classification (NCBI taxonomy): domain Eukaryota; kingdom Metazoa; phylum Chordata; class Actinopteri; order Syngnathiformes; family Syngnathidae; genus Doryrhamphus; species Doryrhamphus excisus. Next base: position 26,317,945 of record NC_080469.1, on the reverse strand, counting down.
AGCTAACACTTCCTGTACCTTTACTAGCATGTTGGCCCGTGCAGCTAACACTTCCTGTACCTTTATTAGCATGTTGGCCCGTGCAGCTAACACTTCCTGTACCTTTATTAGCATGTTGGCCCGTGCAGCTAACACTTCCTGTATGTTTGTGTTAGGTCGCTGGGCCAAGATTGCTGCAGAAGTTCCAAACAGGAACGATGCTCAGTGTATGAGAGCCTGGAAGACCATTAGGAGACGCCTGGAAGCATCTTCTACACAAGTACACACACACACACACACACACACACACACACACACACACACACCACCCGTCTTTTTAGCCTTAACTGTATTATTATAGACTTTAGTTTTATATTCCAAGTACTAAGTAGTCGTAAGTAGTAATTACTAAGTAGTCATAGCAGGACATCAACTAGTTCATTACCATTCTAAAATAATAAGATAGCTGATTACAACCATAACTAAGAGTCACAATGTAACTAAGTAACAGTGTAACTAAGAGTCAGCCTAACTAAGTAACTGTAACTAAGAGTCACAATGAAACTAAGAGTCACAGTGTAACTAAGAGTTACAATGTGACTAACGGTGTAACTAAGCGTACCAACGTAACTAAGAGTCACAGTTTAGCTAGGTAACAGTGTAACTAATATTCACAATGTAACTAAGACTACCAGTGTAACTAAGAGCCACAATGTAACTAACAGTTAAACTGAGAGTACCGATGTAACTGAGTAACAGTGGAACTTAGAGTAACGATGTAACTAAGAGCCACAATGTAACTAACAGTGTAACTAAGAATACCAGTGTAACTAAGTAACAATGTAACTCATCACCAGCGAAGGAGAAGTTCAGAAGCACCTAAGAGGAAGAGGAGGACACCTCTGCTGAGGGTGAAAGTGAAGAAGAAGAAGAAGGAGGAGGAGGAGGAGGAGGAGAGCAGCGATGAGGAGGAGGAGGCGGTGGTTAAGTACATGGAGAGTGATGAGGAGGAGGAGGAGGAGAGGGAGAGGGAGGAGCCAGCGGCAGGGGATGGTGATGAAGAGGAGCAAGAGGAGTACCGCGTGCTTCCCATGAGCAGGTGGATCCCTGATAAGGAGAACCAGGTGGGGAATCTTCCCAGCTGGCGTCCGGTCACGCTGCCAACCTCGTCAGACCCCTCCCGCCCCCAGCAGCCCGTCCGCTCCACCGTGTTGGGAAAGTCGGGATGGTCGGTGGCGGTGGGCCCGCCCCCCCAAGACCTGCGGTGGGAGGAGCGACACGGCGGCGGCGTCATGATGATGCTGTCACATGACCAGCTGTACGCGCAGCTGAGTCGCCAGGCGGCGGATAAGCGCAATAAGCGCCACCCCCGCCGCGTGACGGAAACGTCCCTGGACTACCAGCTGCAGGCGGCCGTCTCGCCGTGGATCGGGAATCTGCTGATCCCGAGCCCGGGTGGAGCCACCTTGGCCGACGCCCTCGGAGAGTGTGGCGGGAAGAGCAGAGTGAGCTCCACCCCCATCTTCCTGCTCCTCCTCCACGCCATGAGCATGGACACCACGGGCTGCAAGAAGGTCATCGAGCGGCGAAAGGACAAGTTGTTGCTGGTGGACCCGCCCCCTCTGCCGCCAGCGCCGCTAAAGAGCCCCAAGACGGTGGCGGGAATGCTTCAGCGCCGTCAGGCCGCAAAGAACCGCCCACCAGATGTCAACCGGCCACCACTACTCCTACTGCGACCGGCTCCGCCCACTCGCCTCCCGTTTCCCAGCATGCTTCCCGGGTCGCATTTCTCACAACCCCGAGAGCCTTCCCTCTGCCTGCTACCCGCCCCCTCCCTGGCCACGCCCACTTCACTTACCCTTCAGCTCATCTCTTCACCACCACCGCCCCCCCCTTTGTCCCAGCAGGTCCCGCCCTCCTTAGCACCGCCTCCTCCTGACTCTGTCACGGCCAATCAGGAAGCAGGCAGGGCCAAGAATGACTACACCTACACTGTCATTGCTTCTCACCCCGCCCCCAAAGACACGCCCACAGGCAAGAAGCGAGGGCGGGAGGAGGAGTGTGTGGGCGGAGCTTCCACAGCCACCACCCGTAAAGGGAAACGAATCCGGAATTTAAGTCAGAAGGCCATCGAATCAGAGGTAAGCTTTTTCATCTGCCCCGCCCCTTCATTTGGGGCGTTTCCCTTAATTGACATGTTTGCAGGCTTCAGCCAACCAGAAGAGGAGGAGCTCTCCAAAGTTTCTGCCCGAAGAGGGTGGGGCCAAGCAGGTTCCGAGCCCAAAGGTGTCATCATGGGCCCCACGTGGGGCGGTCCAGATGGTGCAAGCTCCGCCTCCAGGTCAACTTTTCATCAGGCCAAGTGTGCTTCTAAGTCCCCTCCCCCCACGTTTCGTCCTCCAGCCAGTCTGTGGCTCCGCCCCCTCAATGTCTCCCAGACTGCCTCAAAGCGTCAGCCCGCCCACACAGAAGGAAGACCTGACCTTTGACCCCTCCCTCATCTTCCCGGAGTCTCCAGCGGAAGTACGCGATTGGCTGAGTGGAAGGGGGGGTGTGGTTGTACCCGAACTGGGCGTGGCTCTGCCCTACCTCCCGCCCTTTGTCAGCAGTCTGAGCATGCTCAGTGTGCTCCTGCACGGCAAGGCCTCGCTCGCCAGGACCACCAGGCGGCTGCTGAGCTGCCACAGCCCCCGGCCTCAGGCCACGCCCCAAGGCACACCCCCACGTCCGGCCGATTCCACCTCTGATGAAGCAGGTGCGTACGCACACGCCCTCACGCACGCCCTCACGCACGCACACACTCACTCGTGTTGTGCCGCACGTCAGGCGCCTCTGTGGTCGCCGATGAGGAGGCGGAGCTTCTGTTGGCGTCCCGTCAGCTGGTGAAGGAGCGCTTTGCAGAAAACCCCGCCTACCAGATGCTGAAGGCCCGCTTCCTGTCATGCTTCACCCTGCCGGCCCTCCTTGCGTCCCTGCCCCCAGTCGCCCCGCCCTCTGCCTGCCAGGACGAAGACGAGGATGAAGAGGACGCGGTGAAGGTCATGACCAAAAGAAGGGAGAGAGTTGCGGTGAGTACCGGCGGCCATTTTGAGGCGGTAAAGGTCACGTGGGTCTGAGTGTAAATGTTGGTGCCACCCAGGGATCCAGATTGTTGCCTCGTGACGGCGCCGGAGATCCAGCCAGTCACTTCACAGGAATCAACGCCCAGCCCCGCCCCAGCGACACCCAATGAGTTCTCTTTTATTAGCTTTTATTATTGATGGTGTGTGCTTGTTCACATGTGGATAATGTCCCTGAATGCATCGCCACTCAACACCTTTCATTAGTTCTACCCTTTCACAATAAAGTTGAATACTTACTATAATCTCTATTTATATAACTTTCTTTCTTTCTTTCGCCTTTTTCCTTCCGGGTCGCCGCAGCGGATCCTTTTTACTGATTTTGGCTTCTGGATGCCCTTCCTGACCAATTCCGATGGTGTTTACTATTGGGGACTCGAACCTGAGGCTTCCGCTCCAAAGTATGAATACAATAGTTGTCAATACTGCATGGTTGACCTGTGATCCTGCTGCTTGATGAAGTTGGACTGTGTGACTAACGTTTGACAGAACGGCAGCAGGCGTGGCAGCAAAGTGGAGGGAGGAAGGCGGGCTGGTGGTTGCGTCCCAGCAGAGCACCGCAAACCTCCCATTTGGGATCTATTTGGGGACTCGGCCATTCCAGCCACCTTGCGGGAGGTCGTGAGGCTTCTCTGGGTGGACAACATTCCTTCTTCCCGTTGACAACTTTTCCAGGTGTTTTTTCCGCCTGATGAGAGAAGCAGCTGCCCAGTGGGGGAGGTGGGGAAGGGGGGGGGGTGTAACATGATTTTCATTTCTTTCAAGCCAACACTTTCAAGGTTTGTTTGCTTCTTTCGATATGAAGATACGCTCCAAATTCCACTTCCGTCAGAGCTTTTACTTGTTCGACCTCCACCGGAAGTGCGCGTGTCGCCGTGCAGCTTGACACGAGTCGTCGGCAGCAGCGCGAGCGGCTCAGATGTTTGAACGTTGAAAGTTTCGGTCGAACCGGACGAAGCAAAATAACTTTTGGGCTTTCTTCCGTCTTCCTTCTGGTCTTGGTTTTGTTTATTTGGCATTGGAGTTTCGCCTTGACAATGTCTCTGCCGACGGAGCTGCTTCTGCTGGTCTTGGGTCTCTGTCCGAACCTGCACCCGTGTCGGCCTCTCGGCAACCAACTGCCCGGCCTGGCGACAAACGGGACAGACGTGGCGGCGGACTGCGGGCCGTGCCAAGCGGACCTGTGTCCGGAGACCCGCGGCTGCCGAGCCGGACTGGTTCTGGACCCGTGTGGCTGCTGTGAAGAGTGCGGCAACCTGGAGGGTCAGGCCTGCGACCCGGGAAACCGCAATGTGTTGTTTGGGCTCTGCGGGGCCGGACTGCGGTGCCAAGCGGACACCCGTGCCGCGGGACGAGAGGAGGAGGAGGAGGAAGAGCAGGTGTGCGTGTGCGAGGAGCGCGAGCCCGTGTGCGGAAGTGACGGCGTGACGTATGCTAACATGTGCCACTTCAGAGAGGCCGCCTTCTCCACGCCTCAACTTCACACCCAAGGGGCGGGGCCCTGCCGGACAGGTAGGTCACGTGATTGTCTGCGGGTGACCTGATCGGCAGGCGAATAACACCCCTCCCTGTCCCCCAAAAGTTCCGGTCATCAAGGTGGGTCCTCAGAGTCAGGTGAACGGCACCGGCAGCAGTCTGGTGTTCCTGTGCGAGGTCTTCGCCTTCCCCATGGCGTCCGTTGAGTGGAGGAAGGATGGCCGGGACGATGTCGTCCTGCCAGGGGACGACCCCCACATCTCCGTCCAGGTGCGCTTGAAGCTAACTCCCCTCAAACCTTAGCCTAGCTTAGCAGGAACCTTCCACTTCCTGTCTGTCTTCCAGTCCAGGGGCGGTCCTCTCAGGTTTGAGCTCTCCAGTTGGCTCCAGATTGAAGGGGCGGAACCGCAAGACTCGGGGACCTATCGCTGCATCGCCCGCAACAGCCTCGGCTCCGCCTCGGCCTCCGCAGTGCTGGGCGTGTTGCGAGCAGGTGAGACGTAACTGGCGATTGGTCACATGGTGTCTTCTGATTGGTCACATGGTGTCTTCTGATTGGTCGCGTGTGTCGCCCCTCAGAGGAGCTGGCGTCCTACTTGGCGAATCACGTGGGCGTCATCAAACAGCTGAATGATGCCACAGACTACGACGGTGACTTCTACTGACGTCACTTCCTGCCAAGACTCGACCTTGACCCACGCAGCCAAAGGTCACCTTTTCTTTTTATGACCAAAGACACACTAGACGTATGTCATAATCATATTTCACTATAGAAATACAGTATATAGATCTACCTACGTCAATAAAGGAACAATAAACCAACACCCCATTGGTGGTCTTTAAAGGGGCGGGGCTTCTGCCCCCATGTCAGCTAAGCTAAGCTAACCATCATCAAGGTTTTATTTAGAGAACATGGTCAGATAGCCTCTATCGTCTATGGAATCCATATTGAGCCTGCTAACTGATGTAGGAACGTCTCGTAGATCAGCAGGACAAACACATCTAGAGACACTTTCCATCTGGCTGAGGAATACTGCAATATTTGTTTAATATTTATATTTCAATGACATTTGCACTTTTGCAATTTCTCCCAAATATGAAGGTTTTCTATTGTAGTTCTATTTGTAGTTCTATTTGTAGAACTACAAATGTCCAGCCAAATATTGAAGGGAGGATTGGATGGGAATACCAGACGCTGTAGGAATAGTCCAGTCCTTCATAGGCAGGATCTCACTCTTATGAAATGAACTTTTAGTCCAGAGGCCTTAGGGAACTTCTCAATATTTCTATCTCCTATCTGATGTTCTATCTTATATGTCAACTGGCTGATGGACAACTATCTAGCTAGTACAGATCCTTTAGCAACATCAGCATTTTACTGTAGAGTCTACAAAGCACTTCAGGGGCTGCAATAATCAATAAACAACAATAAACCCTAAACAATAAGTCAAGAACTACGAACTGGTCTGGAACCCAAGACGCGGTGGCAGGAAATGGACCAAAAGAGTCCAGCCAGACGGTAAAAGTACCAATATGGAATGGCCTTTATTGTCATTGTACAAGATGTACAACGAGGTTGGACAACATCCAGTGGTTGCTAGGCTAAAACAACACTAGCCAGAACACGGTAACAAAACCGCTGCATCAAAGGATCAAAAGGCATGCAGGAAAAACACAAGTACAGGAACTTGTACTTCACCTCAGGTGACCTCAGGTGACCTCAGGTGTGTGTAGCAGTGGGCGCCTGCTGCTGGTCAGGATGCGCTGCAAAGAAAGAGCAGCAGGTGGCAGCAGAGCGACAACACAATAATCAATAAAGAATAATCAATAAAGAATAATCAATAAAGAATAATGAATAAAGAATAATCAATAAAGAATAATCAATAAAGAATAATGAATAAAGAATAATCAATAAAGAATAATCAATAAAGAATAATCAATAAAGAATAATCAATAAAGAATAATCAATAAAGAATAATAAAGGTGTTGTCCCTTTGTTGATCCTAAATCTGGGTGATGTCCTGTTTATGTCCCTGTACGGTCATGTGATGGCATTGGTAAAGTGGTGTTCTATCATGTACAAATAAGACAAAGGAGGTTCGAGTCCCGTAGATGGAAAGTCAGGTTATATAATAATAATAATAATAATAATAATAATAATAATAATAATAGCCCCCCCCTTTAAATCCTATTGGGTGTCAGAGATCATAAAGATGATGATGATGATCTCACGTGTACTTGTGCAGTACAGTTGTGTAGTACTGTGTAGATGAGAGAGAGGAAGCGGTGCTGACGTGGGTTGTGGTAAAGAGGAAGTGACAGCAGCGACGGCAGGAAGAAGAACAGGAAGTTGGACGGCAAACGTCAGCAGACACCAACATGGACGACCACATCAGGAAAGAAGGACAACTTTACCTTCAACAACAACATACCTTTGGAAAGGTACACACTTCCAATACTACTACTACTACTACTACTACCACTACTCTGCACACATTGTGTACTCTTCTACATTCATTCAACCTTCATCTATGTATACTACTCTACATTCATGTACTTACTATACTCTACATTCATGTACTTACAGTACAGTACGGTACATTCATGCACTTACTATACATTCATCTACTTACTATACTACATTCATGTACTTACTATACTCTACATTCATGTACTTACTATACTACATTCACGTACTTACTATACTCTACATTCATGTACTTACTATACTACATTCACGTACTTACTATACTCTACATTCATGTACTTACTATACTACATTCACGTACTTACTATACTCTACATTCATGTACTTACTATACTACATTCATGTACTTACTATACTCTACATTCATGTACTCACGGTACAGTACAGTACATTCATGTACTTACTATACTCTACATTCATGCACTATACATTCATGTACTTACAGTACAGTACAGTACATTCATGTATTCATACTTTGACATGTGTGTAGATCCATGTATGAATGTACACTACCATATGTAGCATAAAAAGTAGAAGATAAATATAGTAGAATAAGTATTACTGCAATGCAGGCATGCCCATATTAATATTCCTCTTGTTCTTTAGCTTTACTTATATCTTAATCTTCCTATATGATGTACACAATACATCTATTTCATCCTGTCTGTCTGTGTCTACCTTATGATTGTCCCTTATGATTGTCCCTTATGATTGTACCTTATGATTGTCCCTTATGATTGTCCCTTATGATTGTGTGTTATGATTGTGTGTTATGATTGTACCTTATGATTGTGTGTTATGATTGTACATTCTGATTGTGCGTTGTGATCGTGTGCGGCTGTTAGAAGTGGAGGAGCATGTGGTGCGTGTTGTACGGAGAGAGTGTGTGTTCCATATCTCGACTAGAGCTGTACGAGAGTAAAGATGGCGGAGGCGTAGAGAAGAAGCAAAGAAGCGGACGCAAGCATCAGGACCACAAGAAGGTGTCCTGTCTGGTCTTTGGCGGGTGGGGGGGGGGGGGGGTGCGGATGCGAGGTCACGACGGGGCTGATGTTCCCTCAGGTGATCCGCCTGTCCGACTGCATCCGAGTGAGCGAGACGGACGCGGACGCGTGTCCCAGAGACACGGCGTCTTTCCTGGTGGAGACCACGGACAAGACGTACGTCTTTGCAGCCCGCAGACAACATGTGGACGAGTGGACGCTCCAGCTGTGTCAGACCGCCTTCCCCGTATGCACGCCCCCCCCTTCACCCCTTCACCCCTTCACCCCTTCACCCCTTCTCTATGGGTAATGTCCTTTAGGAGCTCAGGAGGCACTCATGCAGCTGTGTGTGTGTGTGTGTGTGTGCGTGTGTGTGTGCGTGTGTGTGTGTGTGTGTGTGTGTGTGTGTGTGCAGGGGAGCTGGGCGGAGCCTAGCAGGAGGCGTGGCAGCCTACAGAAAAGAAGCGAAGAAGAAGGGATGGAGGACAACATGTTGTATAGCAGCCGCACAGACACATGTGAGTCATGAATGGAACAGGACAGGAAATGAGACAGGAAGTGAAGCTCTTGGCTGTGTGTGTGTGTGTGTGTGTGTGTGTGTGCGTGTGTGCGTGTGTGTGTGTGTGTGTGTGCATGCGTGTGTAGTGAGGGACTTCCAGGTGTGTGTAAGGAGGACAGACGCAGCAGAGCGCTGCAGCCTAAAGGGGGACGGCGTCCTGCGGGCCAGCAAGGAGGCGCTCCACCTGCTGGACAGTCGTGCAGTCGTCGTGCTGTCGTGGCCGTACAGATTTCTACGACGCTTCGGGCGGGACAAGGTCGCTCACACACACACACACACACACACGTGAGTCTGTGTGGTTCTTATGTGGGCGTGGCCTCTCCTCAGAACACGTTCTCCTTTGAGGCGGGACGTAGGTGTGAGTCAGGGGAGGGGAGTTTTGAGTTCGACACCAAAGAGGGCAACTTCCTGTTCCAGGCCGTGGAGGCCGCCATCAGCCTGCAGCGTGTCCGTCATTCGTGTGGAGGCGGGCCGATGCATCTGGACCTCCCTCGGACCCCCGGCCCACCCCTTTTACCCAGCGGCACACCGCGGCCCCAGTCTCCTGCCTGCAGTGATGACCCACAATCCTTTGCGGCTCAGGTCAGTTCAGCTCACGCATCACATGACCTAAACACATGTCCTCTGACACGTCACATGACCTAAATACATGTCCTCTGACACGTCACATGACCTAAACACATGTCCTCTGACACGTCACATGACCTAAACACATGTCCTCTGACACGTCACATGACCTAAATACATGTCCTCTGACACGTCACATGACCTAAACACATGTCCTCTGACACGTCACATGACCTAAACACATGTCCTCTGACACGTCACATGACCTAAACACATGTCCTCTGACACGTCACATGACCTAAACACATGTCCTCTGACACGTCACATGACCAGGCCCTTGTTCATATCCACGTAGAACATGAAGTACTCTCAAACAGTACTACAGTACATATGCGGGACAATCTTTCCCAGAAATCACGCATACCTCTTCATATCGTCTTCATACGCCGCTGCTGATGGTGCGTTCGGGACCACGCGTTGAGGGAAAGGTGAGAGCCAGCCGCTCCGTACGCTGAAGTCGTGTGGACCCACGGGGCCTGGGCGGCCGCCACCCAAAAGGGCAACATGGGCCCCCTGTGGGTGCACCACTATGTACTATGTACTATGTCCATTTAATATATGTATATAGTATATATAGTACATATACATAACCACCGCTATGTACTATGTTCATTGAATATACGTGTATATATAGTATATATACGTAACCACCGCTATGTACTATGTACATTGAATATACGTATATAGTATACGTATATATAGTATATAAACATAACCACGACTATGTACTATGTACTATGTCAATGTCCTATGTCAATGTACTATGTACTATGTCAATGTACTACGTATGTCGTGGTGCATATGATGACTGCATCTGATGGACTGCGGTGTCGTCTCTCAGGCGGACGAGGGTCTGGACCAGACCATGATGGGGGTTGACAAGATGACCTTGGACACTGACGGTGGTCTCGTCCCTAAAAGAGTCCGTGTGACACCCGGCAGTCCCGTGACCCTCGCTGTGCCCCCTGGGCCCTGTCCCTCAGGGCTGTGGTCCCTGGAGCAGACATACTCACAGGTCTCCTTTCCCAACAAGTGGACCAAGACAAGGGGTGCGCCGGCATGCGCAGCGCGCCTCATCAAACAGGATGGCGAGTATTCTCTCCCGTTCCACGGCGCCTCCAAGAAGGTTAGGGCAGACATTTTGATCTCCCAAAAGGCTGGTGGTGCTGAGAGGCTCTACGAGCATGTGGGACGTCCAGCCATGGAAGGCCAGGTTCCTCAGGTCCACGCCGTGACCACGGTCTACGGGAACGAAGATCACATTTACGACGAGCCGGAAAGCTGTGCAGCCCCGCCCTCTGAGTATGACCACCCCGAGGAGATGAAAGGAGACGCCTGGAGGGGGATGGCTGCCGTCGCAGGTGACCACGAGGGTCACGGCTACGCCGTCCCCAAACCAAGCGAGAGGTCACTCCCCGCCTCCCGGCAGGAAATGGCAGAGGAGGACAGGAAGATGTGATGAGCAGAAGGACATCATATCAAACATGGAATCTTTTTCAAATTAAAAGAAAGTTTATTTTGAAAGACGTCTTGTAGATCCTAGACGTGGGACAGGTGGATCCTGCTAACGGTTTTATTTGATGAAGCCTAGCTGGTCTTCCTGCTTCCCTGCACCTGCGGCAGGCGGGCGTACGTGCTGGTCCAGTAGGTGACGTAGTCGCGTCTCAGGTCGTAGCTGCAGAGACGGGTGGCGTGTTAGCGTCCAATGGCGGGGAAAGGACGTCTTTCAAGTACCTGACTGAGGACTTGCTCATCCGGTGGTTGATGGTCAGGAAGGGCCGGTGAGTTGTGGTGAAAGGGGGCCACTGGACCGGGACTTTACTGTCTCCCAGGTTGGGGTTCCTGGACACCAAGGAACAAGGACACAGGTGGGTCAGAACGGGGTGGAAGCTCAAGTGGGAACGGTGGGAGCGTACCCCGTCTTGGCAAAGTTGGTCCAGTATGCCATCATGTAGCGGGACAGGTCTCTGTGTCTGGGGAAGTAGACCAGGGGGGTGGAGAAAGGTTTCCCAAACAAGTACTGCAGGTCCTCACTATGCTCCGCCTCCACCCAGCCAGGGAATCCTGGTATACGAGTCTTCATGTTGAACAGGTAGGAGAAGGTACGGGCACCACTGGGGGTGGGGGAACGGGGGGGTCAGTGCACATGACAACATGTTGACGCCATCCGGTGAGAAGTTTGTACCTGCTGTGGTTGGCGTGGAGTTGAAGGGCGGTCTGAGTTGGGACCAGGAACAAGAAGTCCGTCTCAATGTCTGCCACCGTCTTCTTCACCACCGCTGGCTCCGGGATGGAACCCCAGTGGGCGGAGTAGACGCTCAAAGCCGAGCCGACAGCCGCGTTTCCTTTTTCTTTGGTCAGGCCGGCCAGGAGACCCCTGACGTCCTCTCTGGCATGGAGGACAAGGTTGGACATCAGGGTGACATCTGGTGTGACGTGTTAGCGCTCAGGAGGCTCACACGGTGGTGTTGGCGTTCCTCTTGTTGATGGAGGGAACGTCGACGCCAGCAAAGATGTGTCCGTCCATGGAGTTGATGCCGGCCATGTAGTCCACGTCCGCCGCGTTGCGAAACAGTCGACTGGGATGCTCGGGAAGGAAGTCGCCGTCCACCACAGGGGCGAGTTCCAGAAGGTCCATGACGACGCCTACGCAGAGTGGGCTTGGTGAGGAACACAGGAGGGCGTGTGGACGCCATCATCATCCCGCATCCGGACCCGCCCCCTCGTCACCCTCACCTTTGCCCAGCATGAGAAGGATGTCGATCTTTCCCGCCATGGTGAGCCCCACGGGGTCGCTCATCTTCAGACACGCCAGCATCATGTCCTCGTCGCTACGGTAACAGCCCACCTTGCGGGCGATCTGCGGGAATTGTGTCGGCGGTGAACAGGAAGCGTGACAGCTTGGAGGACGCCGGTTCCCCGTACCTTCTTGGTGAGCCCCATGGGGTTCCTCTGCAGCGCCCACGGACTCAGCGCCACGCCGCACTGAGTGATGGCTCGGCGGAATAATCCTTTACTGTGGGGGGACAGCATCTGACCTCACAGGTTAGCATGCTAGCATCTACTGGACCCCGGTGGCAATCTCACCTGGAAGCTGGCGCTGGCGGCGCCGGCCGATTGGCCGAAGATGGTGATGTTGTCAGGGTTCCCTCCGAAGGACGCGATGTTCCTCCGCACCCACGAGATGGCGGCGTGCTGATCCCACAGCCCGTAGTTACCTGAGAACACACCCCACCTAAGCGACCCTCTTGACCGGCACCACGAAGACGCGTCAGAGACTCGACGGTCGGACCTGGCAGTCGAGCGTCTCCGCTGCTGAGGAAGCCGAGCGTTCCGACTCGGTAGTTGGCCGTGACTACGATGACGTTTCCTCTGTCGGCCATTTCTTTGCCATCGTAGAGCGAGTCTCCCAGGATGGCCAAGTCGTTGGACGCCCCCAACAGGAAGGCGCCGCCAAACAGGTACACCATGACGGGCAGGTTGGACGACACTGATAACACACGCTGACTAACAAAGTTCCCCGTGTGTGTGTGTGTGTGTGTGTGTTGCATACCTGTGAGTCCCTGAGGAACGAAGATGTTCAAGTAGAGACAATCATGGCTGCCTCGGGTTTTCGTCTGCAACAGCGTCACCTGAAGGCAGCGCTCTGCATATTTGTTAGCCTTCAACACGCCTGCCGACACAAACATCACATCCCGTATCAACCTTACGTACGTGCCCACGGTACGACTCCCCAGCGTACCTGCACCGCACATTTAGCACAGCATGACCGGAAAAAGCCCCCCCCAGAAGAAAGGTCAGACATCTACCAGGAGGAAGGGGCACGTTCAGGCGGCTAAAGGACATGGCGTACTGAAGAGGAGGAAGGCGGTAGAGGAAGTGGTACATGGATCCATAACCTTCATCGTTACTCCTGCTATTCTCCTCGAGGAGAATAGCAGGAGTAACGATGAAGGTCACATGACCAGGGACAGCATCAGCAGCAGTGGTTGAGAGTAGTTCATGACACACGAAGGAAGGGTCGAGGTTGGCGTTACCGCTCCATCCCGGATGAGGTTTGGGTTTCTCCCACAGTCCAGGGGTGTCAGCGAAGGGGATCCCTTTAAAGACGTCCACAGTCCTGAAAAGTCCCATGCTCTTACTCACCCCTTGCACCTGTCCCCCCTCGGTCTGCACCACCCCCAGCTGCACACAGACACACACACACACACACACTCAGTGCAGCACACACGTTAACTTTGCACAAGTGGAGTTTGACCTTTGCGGCTGAGATCGCACTCAAAGTGACGCTCATCAGCGTCGCCAGCATCAGCGTCATCTTCATTCTCCTCGCTCCGGTCAGCCAATCAGCTGCGGCTTTTATAGCCGCCCTGAGCACCGCCCGGCTGCGACCCTGAACGCACCACCAGCGGGTCCCATCAAGACAAGAGGTCCTCCCGTGTGGCAGAATACACACGTGATTGTATGGCACAGCATCCGTAGGGTGGTGACGTCATCTTCTTCATTAGTGATGGTTTCAAGATTGATTTGGTGAAGTTTGTGTTCGTGTACTTCCGCTTCCGTGGCACGGCAGGGACGTGAGAAGGAACACAGCTGCTCAGTGACTTTATCTCAACGTGCAAACACCGAGTCCACTTTACTGAACCACAGTCAGCATTCTCCAGTTCTCACGGCTTATTCGAACCTTTATTGCGTCATCGTTTGACTATAAACTTCTCATGTATTTGTATTTTGTTGTAAATATTTTTTATATAATATTTTAAGTATTTCAACTGGAATGCCTTCGTATCACTTCGCTCTTCCTGAACCTCGATCATAAAGAAGACGACATTTCAACTTTTGTCTTCCCTGAACGCCTCGTGACATTGATTGACAGGGGCAGGTGTCGTGTCGCTGCGGTAGGCGGGACTGGTGAGTCAACATGGCGGCGCCCTGCTCGGATCAACGCGTCTGAAGGTAAAACTTGTCCAGGCTTCAAACGTTTACGCTCTTTTCTTTGCCGTCTCTGTTCAACGTACGCTGGACGTTAACGGCGTCTTACGGGCCGGCGGACGGGTTGGCTCCGAGCAAGCTAACCTGGCGAAGACCGAACCGGACAGCTGTTAGCACGGTAGCTCGGCTAGCTTAGATAACCGAGCATGTGTATCGTCCACGTGACGTCACCACATTGGCTAGCGTCAGCGAAAAATAATTTGATTGGACGTTCCTCTGTTGCGTCACTCCGTGGCAGCGGCGCCTTTCACGCAAAGCTGCATGTTGCCGCAATCTCACCGATTTCACGACGCTAGTATATGTGACACAAAATGGCAGCCTTTACCCGCCAGTCGAGTACATAGTGTTGTTGATTCTATTGGACGTCATTCATGTTGACTTTATTTGGGTTGTATTTTCTTGTCATGTGAATGAACCTGACCCATGTCACCTGTCAGCCATGTTTTATTGTTCACCTTGATTGTAAGGTGTGTGTGTGTGTGTGCGCGCGTGAATGCAGGCGTCCACCATGTCCAAGGAGCAGAGTACCAGTGAGCTCTTGCTCTCATTGGACAGTTCAGATCTGCAGGAGGCGGAGCAAGTCAGAGTAGCCATCAGCCATCAGTTGAATTCAGGTGAGGCGGGTCGCTGTTTCACAGGCCTGCAAGCTATCTGCGGCGAGGGCTGAGGGGAATGTCAGAGAGAATAGCATTACACAAAGTTTTCAAAATAAGAGTCTCCACATAAACCAAATGGATCTGTGGCGTTCACCAGATCATACATCAGACACACTTTGAACCCCACCCCCGCCCCGTGTGACCTTGTCCACTGATCTGCTGTGTGTCCTGTCAGACAGAGGAGGCGCTGTCCTCGGGAGCCTGGTGGACTTCTACTTGAACTCCTCATCCGGTCAAGCTGTGAAGCTGCTGTCCTCCATCAGAGAACCTCTCCACAAGGTCTCACACGCGCTTCTCTCCTTCTCATTGGCACGTTGATGTCTTGTGGGAGGGGCCTCCAAGCACAGCTCCACCCCTTTGGGCGCATCCACCGGTGGTGGTGACATGATGAGGTCGTGTCGTGTGTGTCCTCAGCCCCTGCTGGACAAACTCAATGAAGTCCTTTCCAGGCCAGCCAGCCGATTGGCCGCCGTCACCCTGCTGGGTCACATGATCAGCCAGCAGCCACCCTGGGTTCACCACGTCAGCTGCTCCCCACTGCTGACGTCGTTGCTGCGATGCCTCAAGGTGCTGACACGTGAGTGTAACGGGGTCTGCTGGCAGACCACTAAGTCTTATCTTGTGTGTCAGAGTGACGGTGACGTGCTGGTTCTCATCCCTGGAGTCCTGGTGCTCATCACGCTGCTCCCCATGATCCCTCACGCCGCCAAACGCCACATCTATGACTTCTTTGACGTCTTTGGACGCTTGGCTTCCTGGAGCCTGAAGAACCCTGGTGGCGCCTTGCTTTCCATCCGGTACGAAATGTTCAGGGGAAGATTCTGATTGGTTGTCTGCTCTCTCCACAGGCCACGCCCATGTCAGCCATCTTGTCCACCTGCATGCCAGCATCTACTCGCTCTTCCACCGACTTTATGGAATGTTCCCCTGCAACTTCATCTCCTACCTGAGACTCCACTACAGCATGAAGGAGAACCTGGACACCTTCCACAAGGTGGTCAAGGTCAGTTGAAGTTGTCTACATGGACTACTGTAGACCCACTGTAGGTCCGCTGGGACCCACATAGACTACTGTAGGTCCGCTGGGACCCACATAGACTACTGTAGGTCCACTGGGACCCACATAGACTACTGTAGGTCCACTGGGACCCACATAGACTACTGTAGGTCCGCTGGGACCCACATAGACTACTGTAGGTCCACTGGGACCCACATAGACTACTGTAGGTCCGCTGGGACCCACATAGACTACTGTAGGTCAACTGGGACCCACATAGACTACTGTAGGTCAACTGGGACCCACATAGACTACTGTAGGTCCACTGGGACCCACATAGACTACTGTAGGTCCGCTGGGACCCACATAGACTACTGTAGACACGCTGGGACCCACATAGACTACTGTAGACGCACTGGGACCCACATAGACTACTGTAGGTCAACTGGGACCCACATATAGACTACTGTAGGTCCGCTGGGACCCACATATAGACTACTGTAGACCCGCTGGGACCCACATAGACTACTGTAGACGCACTGGGACCCACATAGACTACTGTAGGTCCGCTGGGACCCACATATAGACTACTGTAGGTCCGCTGGGACCCACATATAGACTACTGTAGACCCGCTGGGACCCACATAGACTACTGTAGGTCCGCTGGGACCCACATAGACTACTGTAGACCTGCTGGGTCCCACATATAGACTACTGTAGACCCGCTGGGACTATTGTAGATTGTAAGACCCTGAATGTTTGGGACATGCTGGATGTGAGTGGGGGCGCCACATGAGACCAGAAAGGACCGTAAGAGTCCTGAGCGAACGGGGACAGGGTGACATCTTGGGTGTGGGCGTGTCTTCATGGAGACTCATTTGGACGTCGCCTGTGTCAGCCCATGTTGGAGCAGGTCAGAGTTCATCCGGAGTTGGTTAGCGGCACTCAAGACCTGGAACTGGATCCGTCCAAGTGAGTCTTCTGGCACTGATGTCATCCATGCTTTGACGTGCTTTTATTCTGAAAGGTTCTTTTTCCATATGTCAGGTGGCGGCGCTACGAGGTCCATGACATCCTCATCGAGTGTTCCCGGGTGTCTCTTGACCCTCTGGAGTCCTCTTGTGATGCCGGCGCCTCCCCCTCCCCCCTCTCTTGCCTGGACGTCGCCCACGGCCGCAGTGGTGAGTCCTTGTCAGCGTGACCTTTGCCCTGTGACCGGCCCATCTGTCACGTCCTTGTGCTTTCCACGTGGGGACACGGAGCAGTGTGCGGCCACAAGGACACGACGTGGACGCCTGCCTGTCCCTCAGGAAGCCTAATCCACGTCTCCTCTCCCTGGACACCGGATCACCACCTGGACGTACCAGACCACCTGGACGTACCAGACCACCTGGACGTACCGGACCACCTGGACGTACCGGACCACCTGGACGTACCGGTATGTCCACATGTCCCTCTCTGGCTCCTCGGCCACTCACCGCCACTTTGTCCAGGCTGATGTCACCTGGAGCCCCTCCTCCGACTGTGGCCTGTCCACCCCCCCTCCTGAAATGGTCACTGTGAGCCCCGCCCCCCCCTTGAGTAGAACCAGCTCCCTGTCAGGTGAGACGCGTGCACGCACACAAGGACAAGGAGGTGTGTTCTATATTGCTGTCTTTTATTTTGAAGGCGCCACAGGAGGCGCCTCTGTCACAGTGGTCAAGCAACAACCAATCAGGAAGGGGGAAGATGCGGACCACAGCGACGTCGTGACCGGCGAAGGTGAGCTTGTCGTCGCGTCTTTCAGGCTCCGCCCCCAAGGTCCGCTTCTTCTCCACCCTCCTCCCCCCCCCCCCCACCAGCCCACCCCACCCATGATTGTTTGTTGTTTGGCCTCCAGACAGACCCCGCCCACAGCCGCCTTCCTCCTCACTGCCCGCCCTCCTCACCTCCACACCCGCTCGCAGCCACACCCCTTCCATCTCTGACGCCCCCCCCCCACCTTGCTCTGTCTCGCCGTGCCTAGCCCCGCCTCACCCCTCCGATGCTGCCCACAGCCTGGTGGAGGGTGGCCCCGCCCCCTCACCTGACTTCCTGTTTGAGCTGGCGCTTCCCCGAGCCGCCATGTTGTTTGTGAAGAGGAAGATGCAGGTAAAAGGACAACGTCTGAGTTGATCTGTGGGACTTGACTTGCGGCAGTGTGCTGCTCCGTCCTCCAGGAGGCGCAGGTCACCACAGCAGGACAGGAGGAGGCCGCCTCCGGTTCTCCTCTGGACTTGTTGGACCAGCTCATCACCCACGGCCACCGGTCACATGCTTGCATGAGTGGCAGGTGAGGCTCCGGGAGTACTAGCATGAGGGGCAGGGGGGGGGCTACGTGCGTGTTTAGTCAAACCATGGCGTTGTCTGCAGGTGGTCGGCGTGCAGCCAGTGGTTGGATCAGGGTCACCTTGGAGGTCAAGAAGTGGGCGTGAAAAGCAAAGGTACTAAAAGCAACTCATCTACCTACCTATCTACCCACCTAACTACCCACCTACCTACCTATCTACCTACTGTACCTACTGTACCTATCTACCTAACTACCCATCTACCTACTGTACCTATCTACCTAACTACCCATCTACCCACCTATCTACCTAACTACCCATCTACCTAACTACCCATCTACCTAACTACCCATCTACCTAACTACCCATCTACCTAACTACCCATCTACCCACCCATCTACCTAACTACCCATCTACCTAACTACCCATCTACCTACTGTACCCATCTACCTACTGTACCCATCTACCTAACTACCCATCTACCTAACTACCCATCTACCCACCTACCCATCTACCCACCTATCTACCTATCTACCCATCTACCTATCTACCTAACTACCCATCTACCCACCTATCTACCCATCTACCTAACTACCCATCTACCTAACTACCCATCTACCTACTGTACCCATCTACCTAACTACCCATCTACCTAACTACCCATCTACCTAACTACCCACCTACCTAACTACCCATCTACCTACTGTACCTATCTACCTAACTACCCACCTACCTAACTACCCATCTACCCACCTAACTACCCATCTACCCACCTCACTACCCATCTACCCACCTCACTACCCATCTACCCACCTAACTACCCATCTACCCACCTAACTACCCATCTACCTAACTACCCATCTACCTAACTACCCATCTACCTAACTACCCATCTACCTAACTACCCATCTACCCACCTAACTACCCACCTACCTAACTACCCACCTACCTACCTAACTACCCAACTACCTACCTACCTAACTACCTAACTACCCATCTACCTAACTACCCATCTACCTAACTACCCATCTACCTAACTACCCATCTACCTACTGTACCCATCTACCTAACTACCCATCTACCTAACTACCCATCTACCCACCTATCTACCTATCTACCCATCTACCTAACTACCCATCTACCTAACTACCCATCTACCTAACTACCCATCTACCTACTGTACCCATCTACCTACTGTACCCATCTACCTAACTACCCATCTACCTAACTACCCATCTACCTACTGTACCCATCTACCTAACTACCCACCTACCTAACTACCCATCTACCTACTGTACCTATCTACCTAACTACCCATCTACCTAACTACCCATCTACCTAACTACCCATCTACCCACCTAACTACCCATCTACCTAACTACCCATCTACCCACCTAACTACCCATCTACCCACCTAACTACCCACCTACCTACCTAACTACCCACCTACCTACCTACCTAACTACCTACCTACCTAACTACCCATCTACCTAACTACCCATCTACCTAACTACCCATCTACCTAACTAACTACCCATCTACCTAACTACCTAACTACCCATCCACCTAACTACCTTCTCATCAACGTTGGCCATGATTGGCCGGTGTGGGCGTGTTGTTTACATGGTTGCCATGACGTTGTGCCCCCCCACCCCGTTAAAGAGGGAAGCTGCAGTATGATGCTGTCTGTGTCAGGCCCCGCCCAGGGGGAGGAGCTCCAGGCACTGAGGAGTCAGTTGCTGCTGGTCCAGGCTCAGCTGCAGTACGAGCGTTTCAAACGTCAGCAGCACGCCATCAGGAACCGCCGCCTTCTCCGCAGGGTGATCAGCGCCGCCGCGCTGGAGGAGCAAAGTCTCGCCATGGTAACGTGCACGCCCCGTCCTAGCGGCTCCCACGCCGTCTACCACGTGTGACGCTCTGTGGCCTCCCAGCGAGCGCAGCTGGCCGTCCAGGACGAGGAGGTCCGGTCTCTGAGGTCCAGTCTGGACGAGGAGCAGCGACGTTCCTCTCAACTGCGCCTCGACACCACCACGCACGAGGAGGAGCTCCGCACGCAGGTGCACTATTTGCAGCAGGGGCGCAAAGACCAAGACCAGCAACACCTGAGACTGCATGTAAGCCCCGCCCCCACAACACATACACGCCCCTACGCTGCGCTGATGGCCCTCTGATTGGCTGATCCAGAGCGAGCTCCAGGAGTGTCAGGGCAGGCTCAGGGATTTGGAGGCGGAGCTTCAGAAAGCCAATCACAAAGCTTCCAATGCAGAGCGTCTGCTGAGCCAGCTGTCACTCAAGGTGAGGGAAGGCTCTGATTGGCTGACAGCTGGATGATGATGATGATGATGATGATGTCAATGTGGTATTTTTGTGCAGCTGAGCAGCAGCGAGACGTTACATCAGCAGATGTTCTTACAGAACCAACACATGCTCCTCCTACGACAGACCAACGCCATGCTGACCCGACGGCTCCACGCTCCGCCTCAGCACAGCTGCACTGTCGGGACCACACGCTGCATCACGCCACACGCTGCAAAAAACACTACATCACGTTAAACGCTGCAAAAAATACACATCATCACGCCACACGCTGCAAAAAACAAACTACATTATACCACACGCTGCAAAAAACACTGCATCACACCGCACGCTGCAAAAAACACTGCATCACACCGCACGCTGCAAAAAACTACATCACGCCACATGCTGCAAAAAACAAACTACATCATGCCACACGCTGCAAAAAACAAACAACATCATGCCACACGCTGCAAAAAACAAACTACATCATGCCACACGCTGCAAAAAACAAACAACATCATGCCACACGCTGCAAAAAACAAACTACATCATACCACACGCTGCAAAAAACACTGCATCACACCGCACGCTGCAAAAAACAAACTACATCATACCACACGCTGCAAAAAACAAACTACATCATACCACACGCTGCAAAAAACACTGCATCACACCGCACGCTGCAAAAAACTACATCACACTACACGCTGCAAAAAACAAACTACATCATACCACACGCTGCAAAAAACAAACTACATCATACCACACGCTGCAAAAAACACTACATCACACTACACGCTGCAAAAAAACACTACATCACGCTGCAAAAAACCTCACTACATCCCCACGTTGCACGCTGCAAAAAGCTGTATCCTAAAGTAAAGAGTGCATGAAGGGAAGCAGGTAGAAGAGAAAAGAGATGATGAGCTAAGAGGAGAAAGTGATGCTGGTTGGCTTTGTCGGTTAGGAGACGAGGCTGCTGCAAGGCATTCTGGGTAGGGAGTACCAGAGCCTGAAGGAGGCGGAGCTGCAGCAGAGACAGAAGCTGGAGGCGGCCAATCACAGAGCGGCAGAGCTGGAGAGCCAGCTGGCCAAGAAGGAGCAGCTGATCGCCCATCAGAAGAAACTTCTGGACGACACCAAGAGGCAGAGCAGGTGTGTGAAACGCCGCGCGGCGACTCGGGCGCCGCCCCTGACGGCCTGACGCTGGTGTCTTGGTGGCAGAGGCGAGCTGTTGGCGTGCGAGGGTCGCTGCGGCGCCCTGAGGAGGATCGTCCAGACGCTGCAGAGCGAGATGCTTCATCTCTACAGTCAGCTGGACGCTGCCAGCAGGTCAGCTCTCCCACGCCTCATCCACCAATCAGAGGCCGGCATTCTCACACCGCGCCTCCTCTTCTCCTGCAGGCCAGACGGGGGCGCCACCCCGCCCGCGGCGCCATCTTCCTCCTGCGCCGGGATGGTGAACGGGGCCGTGTCACGCCTCTCGTCTCCTGTGCACCTCCCCCCTGTGTCCGCCTCCCCCCTCTCCATGTCCCCCGTGGAGTCTCCCGTGGGCTCCTTCCTGGAACAGAGGGCGTGGCAGCTCTTCAGACCGTCCAATCACAGCCAGGAGGAGGAGGAGGTGGAGCAGGAGGCGAACGTGGACCAGGAGGCGGAGCAGGAGGAGGTCCCAACAGGAAGTCCTCTCTTGGGCCAGGAGGCAGACGAGGCCATCCTCCTGGCAGGAAGTCCCCAGACCGGGGGCGAGGCCCCGGACTTGTCTCTGGTGGTCCGCCAGAGACGACGTGAGCTGAGCATCATGAACTACGACGAGATGACGTCAGACGTGGGATTTGCTGAATGAAAATAAACGTTTCTTTTGCTGCACGTGCGTCTTTTCTGATCCGACACAAAGCGTTGCTCACGTGGCCATCGTACGTCACTTAGCCGCGCCCTCCTGCACCGCTGCGCGTCACGTTGCCATGACAACGGCAGAGGCGTCCTGGCAACGGCGGCGGTAAGAAGACATTTCCCGTGAGGTGAGAATGACAAGTCTTTTTCATTCGACGCTTGTGTTAGCATGCTAGCTACGTAGGAGCCGCTTGGGCCGCCATCTTCTCGGGGTCGCGATGGAGGACGTCGTGAAACCTCTGAGGATCCCCGCTCAGATGTCCATCTACGCCGACCAGCACAACATTCTCCACCTGGTGCAGGTGCGCCGCCATCGTTCTCCTCGAGCCTTCCCGCTCTCGGTGACGTCGTTTCCTGCCGTTTCAGAGCCTGGTGTCCAGCCTGGCGGTGGACCAGCCCGACGACCCCATCTCCTACCTGCTGCTGCTGCTGCGGGACAGCAGCGTGCACGGTGCGTGCGCACGAGATGGCGCTGCTTCCCCGACATGTTCTTCCATGACGTGCGTGTGCGTGTGCGTGTGCGTGTGTCAGTTCCCAGGGTGGTTCTGCTGGGTCCGCCTGCAGTGGGAAAACACACGCTGGTGAGTTGACACCACGTGACTTCATCACATGACTGCCGGCTAACGTCCAGCTGACCTTCTGATGCTGGTTCGAACCTGCCAGGCCCAAAAGCTGTGTGCTGATCTGGGAGCAGTTCACGTGACCGTACAAGGCTTACTGGACGACCAATCAGAGATCAGCGAACAAGCACGCCAATACACACTCAGACAACAGGTACACACACACACACACACACGCATACTTGTGTGAAACACGCAAGTTCCCTAAAGTACTGTCTGTGTGTGTTGGGGGGGCGGGGGGGGCATTAAGGAGGTTCCTGATGAGTTGCTGGTTCACTTGATTCAAGAAAGACTCAAACATTCTGACTGCTTCAACAAGGTAAACACACACAAAGTACACACACAAACTACACACACACCGTCCTGGTCTACACACAAGCTTCTGGTCTACACACCCCGTCCTGGTGTCCTCATGGTCTAGAAGGAGAGTCCCGGTTTGTGTAACATGATGAGTGCCAGCCTTGAGCGTGCTGTGATGACAAAATGGCGTCACGACACACGCAAAGGTGGCATGTGAGGGTCCTGGGTGTCTTTCAGGGTTGGGTGCTGGATGGACTTCCTCAGACTCGCCTGCAGGCTCGGAGTCTCCAGCAGGGCGGTGTGATCGCCAAGCACGTTGGTGAGTTGAGACGCACCTGCGCCTCCCGCCGTCACGCTTCCTGTTTGCCGTTGATGTGTGCCAGTGATCCTGGAGGCTCCTGAGGATGTTCTGCTGGAGAGGTATCACGGCAGGCTGCTGGATCCGCTGACTGGAGGTGGGCGGACGGTCGGAAGCCAGGCTTCCTGTTAGAGCGCCAGGTGACATCACTTCCTGTGTGCAGACGTGTACCACGACACCTTCCTCAGGCCGGACGACCACACGGTGGGGAAGCGCTTGGAGAAGAAAGGGTCTGAGAGTCAGCTGATGGCCCAGCTGCAGCGTTACCGCTGTGAGGTCACGGGTATAAGCTCCGCCTACCGCCACATCTTGAAGACCGTGGACGCCGACCAGCCTCCTCTCCACATCTACCACCAAGGTCTGCCATACGGGATACGCATACACACGTACTGTACTGTGTACTGTACTGTGTACTGTGTACTGTACTGTGTACTGTGTACTGTGTACTGTGTACTGTACTGTGTACTGTGTACTGTGTACTGTGTACTGTACACACAGCACTGCTCTTCTGTCTGCTGTAGTTCTGGCCTTTCTCAGGACTCAGCGTCGTTCCAGAACTCCCAGAATCCTCCTGTTAGGTCCGCCGGGGTCAGGGAAGACTCATCAAGCCAAACTGCTGGCTGAAAAGTACAAGATGGTGGACGGTATACACAAACACGTTACTGTCACACTGATACACTAATACACTAATCTCAACAGTGTAGCAAGGTAGCGGTGTAGCATGGTAGCAGTGTAGCATGGTAACAGTGTAGCATGGTAACAGTGTAGCATGGTAACAGTGTAGCATGGTGACAGTGTAGCATGGTAGCGGTGTAGCATGGTAGCATGGTAACAATGTGCCGGTATGTCAGTATGCTGGACTGAGCTGCAAAGATGGGCTGAAGCCGACCAGTCAGCTGTGGGAGAAGACGTGCGATCACAGCCGCCTGCTGCACTGCCAGGTGGGTGGAGCCTAGTGTCGTGGGCGGAGCGACTGTGTGTTGTTGTTCAGTCGTCATGGTGATCGTGACCAGGCTGTAAGAGCGGCGTGCTCCACTTCCAGACTCCGTCACCCTTCAGCTCGTCCAAGAACGTCTGAGCCGAGTGGACTGCAGCTCCAGAGGATGGATCCTTCACCACCTTCCCTGTGACCTTCAGCACGCCCAACACCTGCAGCAGTCACCCAACTCACCCAACAGGTACACCCAACTCACCCAACAGGTACACACACACACCATTACCTTCCACCCTTGTCTGCCACAGGGTCTTCTTCCTGGAGTTGACTGATGACCTCTGCTTGGAAAGACTCACACTCAGAACCACAGACCCTGTCACTGGTCTTGGGTCAGTATACACCCATGCATGGGACACATGCTGGATGGACACCTATGGACATATAAGGACGTATAAAGACATATATGGACACCTATGGACATATATGGACATATAAAGACGTCTATGGACACCTATGGACATATAAGGACGTATAAAGACGTATATGGACACCTATGGACATATAAGGACGTATAAAGACATATATGGACACCTATGGACATATATGGACATACAAAGACATATATAGAGACATTAAAACATATAAGGACATATAAAGACATATAAGGACACACAATGACATATAAGGACATATAAAGACATATAAGGACATATAAGGACATATAAAGACATATAAGGACATATAAGGACACATAAGGACATATAAGGACATATAAAGACATATAAGGACACATAATGACATATAAAGACATATAAGGACATATAAGGACATATAAGGACATATAAAGACATATAAGGACACATAAGGACATATAAAGACATAAGGACATATAAAGACATATAAGGACATATAAGGACACATAAGGACATATAAAGACATAAGGACATATAAAGACATATAAGGACATATAAGGACACATAAGGACATATAAGGACATATAAAAACATATAAGGACATATAAAGACATAAGGACATATAAAGACATATAAGGACATATAAGGACATATAAGGACATCTATAGACATGTATGGAGACATCCAAGCATCAAGGACCGCCAAGTGAAAAGGACAAGCGGACAATCACGTAATGAGTGATGTCACTTCCTGGTTCAGCTTCCACGCTGTGACTGGACCCGCTCCGGATCCTGAGGTCCAGAACCGCCTGCAGAGCAGAAGTGAGGACAGCCCAGACACTGTCACACACACACTCAGTGTGTACAGGACACACACTGTAGGCCTGCAGGTACACACACACACACACACACACACACACTGATCAGTGTCATTGAGGCCTGTGTGTGTGTAGTGCGTGTTCCCAGAAGGCGTGCACGTGGATGCTGATCAGGATCCTCAGAGCGTCTTTGAGGTTTTGGAGAAACATCTGACCAGTGACTGACAACACTCAGCGTGTGTGGGCGTGTCCTTTCACGTGCACGTTGACTTGAAGGCGGAGCTTCATTGTGATTGACGGCTCACAGAAGTCTTTGTCAGGCAAATTTGGTAAACGACTATAACGAATCCTCCTCTGTAGTCCATCCGCGATGGACAGCTCTATTTTAACACTTCCTGTCAACAAGCGGAAGTGGGGCGGCAGAGACGTGACACATGACGGACACGTCGGCGTTAAAACCTCTAAACATTCCGTGCTCTTAATTTGGCGGTCCACTTGTTTTTTATCCAATAAAGATGATTCCTACAAGTTGGACAACCTTCACAAAGTCGATGTGCTTCGTGTCACCTGACTCTGCAGTTCTATGAAATGTAACAGTTAAGCTAATGGGAAGCTAAACTTAGCTGACTGCTAACCACCATTAATTCCAAACGGAAAATCCGGCTGTGCCAAGTGAAGGTACTGCGCATGTCCGTGAAACCGGCAAGGAGGCGTGGCGTCCGTGACGTAGCAGGAAACGTGGCTGGTGTCGCCTCCACGTGAGTCCCACGGTGAGTTGTTTTTGGTCATCCTGTTAGCTTGGTTCTGCCTGAATAGTTGTTATAAGCACGGAAATGGTGTTTAATGGCGGACGGAAGATTCGTTTGAGTAGTTTTATTAGCATCAAAACCCGCTGACTGGCGGAGGAGGTTGCTAGCTAGCTACGCTTTAGCATTAGCTGCTCGGTGATAAACACGCAGCTAAAAACACGCGCAAGCGTGCAACGTGTTACTTTAGTGTTGCCTTCATTTGAGCAGTGTGTGTATATGTACATGTATATATATATATAGTATTTAAGTATATGACTTAGTATATAATATGCGTGTCTGCCAGATGTCTTCAGGAGATGACCAGTTGCGCCTCAATACGTCATCATCATCATCGTCTTCCTCCAAGAGAGTGAGTCTGCTTGTTATTACTCATGTTGACTTCCGGTCCAGCTTTAGCATGATGACGTCATTGTCCAGCTAACGTAATGTTTACAAATATGCCGCCATAGTGACGGTGGGACATAACCATGATGTTTTTCTTTGCCCTTCCCAAGGTCATAGTCGGCAAGAGGAAGTTGACTTCCTCACCCCAGCGGCGGCGTGGCAAGCACGCCAGGCTGCAAGAGGCGGGGCCTGAAGCCGCCCCTCCTACACGTGCCCAGGTACGTCAGCTGACCAGAGGTGAGATCGCACTTTTGTCGTCCGCTGATGTGCTTCCTGTGTCACTTGACCGCGTTGCAGGTACACAGGAAGTCGGACGCAAAGGGCGCCATCAAGACGTCGTCTCTGTTCAAACACAACCCGGACATCCCGCAAGTCCACAGGTGAACCGTCCCGCCTCCCATCGGCTGTGCGGTGATGACGTCATGTTTTCCTTCCTGACTTCCTTCAGACCCGACGTGTCGCCGCTGACGGAGAAGATTTTTACTTCAGACTCCTTCTCAGACCTGAACCTGCACCCCCACCTGGTAACAGCCGCCCCACGTGCACGCACGTGCACACACGCACACACGTGCACACGCAGACGCTGTTGTGATGCTAGCTTTCATCCACCAGGTGGCGACGTTGAGCAAAGTCCTAAACGTTTCCACGCTGACCAGGTAAGGTTTACCGCGCACGTGCACACACGTGCACGCTCGTGACACTTATTTGCTTCGGTGGTCAGTGTTCAGAAGCAAACCATCCCTGCTCTCCTGGCGGGACGAGATGCCGTCGTTCGATCCCAGACCGGCTCAGGTAAGATGGCGGCGTGGCGGGCCGAGCGGACGCACGTGGGTGGTGCGTGCTGACGTGCGCGCGGTGTCTTGCAGGTAAGACGCTGTCCTTCGCCGTCCCGCTGGTCCAAGCGCTGCAGGCGTTGCAACCCAAGGTCCGCCGCTCGGACGGTCCGCTGGCCGTGGTCATCGTTCCTACCAGAGAGGTTGGTTGCCTTGTTGATGCTCCTTCATCGCCCCGCCCTCCTGGCTCCTGATTGGCTGACGGGGCGCCATGATGGAGCGCCTTGGCGTCCTCAGATGCCGCCTGGTGTCAAGAAGCTTCCATGTGAATGTCTGTTTGTCTCCAGCTGGCCCTGCAGACCTTCCACACCTTCCAGAAGCTTCTCAAGGTGACACGGCACACTCTTATTGTGAAGGAGCCCCAGGAAGTGCTGACTCAACTTCTTGTCCTGCACACAGCCCTTCATGTGGATCGTTCCCGGCGTTCTCATGGGCGGAGAGAAACGGAAGGCTGAGAAGGCCAGGTGGGTGCTGCGTGTGTCCGGCGGGGGCGGATGCGGGGGCAGGGGCATGGGGGGGGGGGTCCACAGGAAGACTTAAGAGTTTTTACTTTGGTTCTTCAGGCTGCGGAAAGGAATCAACATCCTGATCTCCACCCCTGGACGTCTGGTGGATCACATCAAACACACCCTCAGCATCGCCTTCAGTGCGGTCCGCTGGCTGGTTCTGGATGAGGCTGACCGGTACGGATAGAACCTTCTAGAACCTCCACCGCAACGCCTGATTGGTCAAACCACTTTTGATTCTCCCCGTGTGTGCGTGCGTGTGTGCGTGCGTGCGTGCGCGTGCGTGCAGGACGTTGGACTTGGGCTTCGAGAAGGACCTGTCAGTCATCTGCAACGCTTTGAACTCAAGCGGCCCCAACAGACAAAATGTCCTGCTGTCAGCGACACTCACACCAGGTGACGACACCCTCAGCGTGCACGTGCGCACGTGCGCGCGCACGTCCTAGTCGTCACTTCCTGTGTGTTTCAGGCGTGAATCGTCTAGCAGACGTGTGCGTGAAGGAGCCAATCACCATCCATGTTTCTGACCCCGCCTCCGCCGGCCCCGCCGCTGTGGCCGCCGTGACCTCTGACCCCGCCCCAGGCAGCCGATGGGAGAGCTTTGCGGTGCCCCCGGCGCTCAGGCAGTTTGTGGTGATGGTTCCCAGCAAGGTCCGGCTGGTGTGCCTGGCCGCCTTCGTGCTGGACCAGTGCCAGGTGAGCTCAGGGAGGGGGGGTTCTTGCGGGGGGGCCTGGTTCTGACACGTGTGCGTCCGGCGGGTCCAGTTCTCGGAGAACAAGGTGATGGTGTTCGTGTCCAGCTGCGAGGAGGTGGACTTCCTGCACTCGCTGCTCGCCGGCGTGCTGTCGGCTGACGGGCGTCCCGGACTGCACTTCCTGCGTCTCCATGGCAACATGCACAAGGAGGTGAGGTCGCCGCGTAGCGACATCTTTGCCTGAGTGGGCTGATGTGGGGGGGGGGTGTTTGTTGCGTCCGCCAGGAGCGCTGTGAGGTCTTCCAGAAGTTCTCGTCCGCGGCATGTGGCGTTCTGCTGTGCACGGTCAGTACTTGACCGTCTCGCCACCGGGGGAGGGGGGCGGCGGCGGCACACCCCCGGGCTAGGGTTGGGGTCAACACGTGCTTTGTCTTTCAGGACGTCGCCGCTCGAGGTCTGGACCTCCCTCAGGTCACCTGGATCCTTCAGGTCGTGCTCACACACGTTCAGGTTTCGGGGCGTGGGGATGTGGGGGCGTGGTCCAAACTGGGGTTCTTGTGTGCAGTACACCCCGCCCAGCACCGCAGCAGAGTACGTCCACCGCGTGGGCCGCACGGCTCGTATCGGAGCGCGGGGGAGCAGCCTCCTTTTCCTCACCCCCGCAGAGTCCGCCTTCATCTCCGAGCTGGCCAATCACAACATCAGGTGGGTGTGGTTTTGGTGGTGGGTGTGGTTTTGGTGGTGGGTGTGGTTTTGGTGGTGGGTGTGGTTTTGGTGGTGGGTGTGGTTTTGGTGCCGCGTCCGCCATCAGGATGTGATCCACTTCCTGCTGGATGTCTTTCAGCCTGGCGGAGATGAAGCTGTTGGACATCCTGTCCAGTCTCATGAGGGACAACACCTACAAGGGGCGGGGCAAGTACCACAGCCAGGTAGGGCACGGCGCTTGGCTTCTTTGGGGGCGGGGCTTCCCTGAGGTTGACGTGTGCGTGGACCCCCCCCCCCCCCCCCCCAGAGTTCGTCCAAAGCTCGGGAGCAGGAGACGCGCGAGAGAGCTACCGTCCTGCAGACGCAGTTTGAGAACTTTGTCCACGCCGACGCCACGTCGCTGCGGAACGCCAAAAGAGGTAACGAGCACGGCGTGGCCTGACCCGTGGCGGGTCATGTGACCTATTTGTCGTCATCAGCGCTGCAGTCGTACCTGAGGTCCTACACCAGCTACCCCGCCCACCTCAAACACGTCTTCCACATCCACGCCCTCCACCTGGGCCACGCCGCCAAGAGCTTCGGCCTGCGAGACGCTCCGCATCGCCTTGGCGGCGCCGCCCCGCCCGCGAAGCGGAAGACGGCGAGCGCCAGGCGTGACGTCGGGAAGACCGCCGCACGCAGAAAGTGAGTGGAGACCCTCTCCTAGCCCCTCCCACCCGGCATACAGTAGCGGGTAAACTCCGCCCCTTTAGACGCCATCTTTGTTCTCCTTCAGGTTCTGTTTGGGCCACAAGAACATGGCTTTGCTCCGCTCAGAGTTCTCCAGCGGCCTGGGAAAGCCCAAGAAGAAGAAGAAGAAGAAGGAGGAGGAGGCGGAGCTACAATGTTAACATGAAAGATGGCGCCCCCGTTGGCCAACACACACAACAACACCTTTGTCCTCTTTTTTTAATAAATGCTAATGAATTCACCACGCTGGCTTCTCATTGGACAAGCAGTGGGGCGTGGCACAGGTAGAGGTCCAGAATGGGCGGAGCAAGTGCGGACACGAAGGGAGTGGGAGGGAACGCCAGCGCCGCCTGGTGTTTCTGGAAGGTGAGTGCTTTGGAGATGTCCTACTTCCTGAAGGTGTCCACGGCATGAGACGCCTAAACACACGTGCACGTTCACAAGCGTGCATGTCAGTGTGTTACCTGTGTGTGTGTGTCACCTGTGTGTGTGTGTGTGTGTGTGTCACCTGTGTGTGAGGAAGACTTGTACTCCTGCGCACCAAAGTTGTCCTCGTGTCTCCAAAGCACTGCACACACACACACACACACACACACACGCTGTCGTCAGTGTCTTGTACGTGCACGTGTGCGTGCATGTGCGTGTGTGTGTGTGTGTGCAGTCACCCTCTGACGCGGCTCACAAGCACGACTTCCTTTGATGACATCATCTCGCCAGCGGCGGGCGTACTCGTGGGACAGAAGATGAGAGAGAGGAGACGAGGCCCTGAACACAACACAGACTTCTCTAAAGACTCCTCCCCCCTGAACGACACGGACTCATCGGGCCCACCTGGTGGTCTTGACCCCAAAGGTGATGTCGGGGACGTCGGGCCGCTGTGAGGTTCTGGCCTTCTGGACTTTGGGGGCGGGTTTCTGCTCGGCCACGCCCATCCGCGCTCTGTACTCCTTCATTTGTTTGGACGTCACCAAACCGGATCGGACCGCATCCCGGTTGAGGGCCACAAAATCTCGGGTGAGCTGCCGACAGGGGGCGGGGCTCTCCTGTTTGGACTCATGGACCCTCCAGTGGGACAGAACTGATCCAACATCAAAGGGACCAATCAGGGCGGCATGATTGACAGCAGGGGATGGTGGCCTGCTGGCTTTTTCCTTCACGCTGACACACTCAGACATCACACACACATCACCCTGATGATGATGATGGTGATGATGATGATGGTGAACTACAACGCTGGTGGAAAACTACTCCTCTCCACACGCCCCTTCTGTTACCTTCAGCCACACCCCCTCTCTTATGATCTTATATCAGCCACGCCCCTTTACCTTCAGCCACACCCCCTCTCTGTATGATCTTATATCATATATATATATATATCATATATATATATATTCTGTGTGTGTGTGTGTGTGTGCGTTACCTTCAGCCACACCCCCTTCCCCTTGTGAGCTTCTGGCTCCAAAAGTGAAGTGTGGACCAGGAACATGAAGACCAGGAGAACGGCTCTGACCCACCCGTGCCTGCACGCACACTTTGTCACTTTTCTTACCATTGTTTTGTACTACCGTGACGTCACACTGTCTTGCCTTGATCAGCAATGGATTGGTCAGCATGGACGCCCTGACCACGCCCATTCTGGGTGACGCCAGGCCCCCTGGTGAAGAAACTCCTTTGCTTTGTGCCATCTTCATCTAAGCACCAATAAGAATATCAGAACGCTGTGACGTCACGCCAATCGTTAAACAGAAGATAAGAACTCACTCCCGCCGACAGCAGCGTGTGTCCCGGGTGTCCTACTGCTTGGTTGCCATGGTGACACAACGCAAAAAAAAAACCCCGGCGGTGAACCGGAAGTGAACGAGGACGACGCTTCCTTTGACCCCGAAACCAAACTGACTTAATTTCATTCATTAAAAAAAATCTCTTCCGTGCCTTTGAAAACCCGGAAAGGCTCAGTGCTGTCAGGGGCAGCGTCACCGCGTGGACAAGAGCCGCTTTCCGGAAACCACGTAGAGTGAGACGTCTCCAACTTCCGGTCTACGGCAGCCGCTCTCATGTCTCGCCGGCTGTGTTTTGTTTCGGTCTGCGGACTCGGTCCGTCGCTTCTCTGACCTCGGCGGGTCCGGATCATGGCGTGGATGTTCCGGTTCTGCTGGACGGCGTCCCTCGTGCTCCAGGCGGCGTTCGGTTCTCAGGCAGGCGCCGCCCGGCTGTACACGGACGACGACC
Organism: Doryrhamphus excisus; assembly: GCF_030265055.1. Taxonomy (NCBI): domain Eukaryota; kingdom Metazoa; phylum Chordata; class Actinopteri; order Syngnathiformes; family Syngnathidae; genus Doryrhamphus; species Doryrhamphus excisus. The sequence continues at coordinate 26,285,243 of NC_080469.1, read as the reverse complement.
CGCTGGCGGTGCTGAGCGGCTCCGGCTTCACGTCCACCGTCACCAACTCGTCCTCCGCCTGGCTGGTCCAGTTCTTCTCGTCGTGGTGCGGACACTGCATCCAGTTCTCCGGGACGTGGAAGGCTTTGGCCCGGGACGTCCAAGGTAACCGCCGCACCGGACTCCCACAGAAATCGGCTGCTTTTCGGAAGCTTCACGCGATCTCGCCAACGTCGGTGAAGCCTGACGAGCAACCAGGACGTCTTCTAGTCCGCTAGAAGGTTCTTCTCAATTCGGCCCCACGGACGCAACGCGTACATGGAGAATAGACGCTTTATTGACGTAAACCGCAATACACGTCACGTGTGTGTGCATTCTCAACCACTCTTTGTCTCGCACTCGTCCAGCTGTGTGCGTGTGCGTGTGCGTGTGCGGCAGCTGAACGGTCCCCGGGGACCGAGATGGTGCCAGATGGTGCCAGATGGTGCCAGATGGTCACTAAGAGACCTTCTCGCTGTGCGTGGCAGACTGGCGGCAGGCGATCAACATGGCGGTGCTGGACTGCGCGCAGGAGGACAACTATGACGTCTGCAAGGACTACGACGTCAAGTTCTACCCCACCTTCAAGGTGAGGGACGCATGCGCACTCCGCCACAAACATCTCCAGCCGGTCCTCATGTCTTCTGCTCTGTCCAAAGTCTTTTCACGCTGGCTGTCCGCCCACGGACAAAGGGACCACCTACAGAGGTGAGACCACAGTCTGCTGCATGCTGAGCCCACGCGCTCACAGCACGTGCGTGTGCGTGCGTGCGTGTGCGCAGGTGCGGACCGGGAGGTGCAGTCGGTGAGACGTCTGATGGTGGACATCTTGCAGAACCACACCAGGGCACCAGAACACTGGCCGCCTCTAGAACCCTGGAGGTAGCGCACACCCACACGGCAGCCTGTTGCCATGGCGACACACTCACTGTGCCCGGCAGCTCTGCACAGATCCTTCCCCTGCTGGGTCAAAGGTCGGGTGACTTCACCGCCGTCATCGTGGAGGAGGCGGAGTCGTACGTGGGCCGAGAGGTAAGACCACGCCCACGGGTGCGGCAAGGTGACACTTGTGGTTTGGGGCTCAAAGGGGGGCGTGTCCGTGGTGGTCCAGGTGACCTTGGACCTGCTGCCCTACTCCGGCGTGCACGTGAGACGGGCGCTGAGCACCGACCGCCCCCTGCTGGACTCGCTCAACATCACCGCCCTGCCCTCCCTCTACCTGCTGCGCCCCGACGGCACGCACGCGCACACGCGCACGTAAGTACACACACACAGGCATGTGCACGTAAGTACACACACACAGGCATGCACACGTGCACGTAAGTACACACACACACACACACAGCAGGTGTGAGCGTGTTGCTGTGTTGTCAGTGACAAGAGGCAGAGGTTCTTCTTCACGGCGTCCCTGAGGACGCTACCCGGCGTCCAGCGCAGGTTGAGGACCGAGTGGTCCGGCAGAGAGGGGCGGGTGTCCCAGCAAGCGTCCACGGCGGCGTGGACGGCCTTTGACAGGCGGAGGGTGTACACGGCCGACCTGGAATCGGCGCTGCACTATGTGCTGAGGGTGGAGCTCGCCAGGCATTCGACCCTGGAGGGGGCGGAGCTAAGGCTCTTTAAGGACTTCGTCACCTTGGTTGCCAAGGTAACAGTTAGCTTGTTAGTTAGCGTGCATGTAACATATGGTACACACGTGTGTGTGTGTGTGTGTGTGTGTGTAGTTGTATCCAGGCGGGGGTCCAGTGGTGAAGCTCATGGAGACGCTCTCTGATTGGCTGATCAGTCTGCCACTCCAACAAATCCCATACCAGGCTGTCCTGGACCTGGTGGACAACAAGATGGGGGTGGGACAATGTCCTTACTTTGTCTTTGTGTCCTCTTTCTTTGTCACCATGTGTCCTTGTCCTATAGCTGTCTCTATGTCCTCTACATCTACGTGTCCTTGTCCTATAGCTGTCTCTATGTCCTCTACATCTATGTGTCCTTGTCCTATAGCTGTCTCTATGTCCTCTACATCTACGTGTCCTTGTCCTATAGCTGTCTCTATGTCCTCTACATCTATGTGTCCTTGTCCTATAGCTGTCTCTATGTCCTCTACATCTATGTGTCCTTGTCCTATAGCTGTCTCTATGTCCTCTACATCTACGTGTCCTTGTCCTATAGCTGTCTCTATGTCCTCTACATCTACGTGTCCTTGTCCTATAGCTGTCTCTATGTCCTCTACATCTACGTGTCCTTGTCCTATAGCTGTCTCTATGTCCTCTACATCTACGTGTCCTTGTCCTATAGCTGTCTCTATGTCCTCTACATCTATGTGTCCTTGTCCTATAGCTGTCTCTATGTCCTCTACATCTACGTGTCCTCTTTGTTTGTCACCACGTGTCCTTGTCCTCTAGCTGTCTCTATGTCCTCTACATCTACGTGTCCTTGTCCTATAGCTGTCTCTATGTCCTCTACATCTACGTGTCCTTGTCCTATAGCTGTCTCTATGTCCTCTACATCTACGTGTCCTTGTCCTATTGCTGTCTCTATGTCCTCTACATCTACGTGTCCTCTTTGTGTATTTCTGTCTGTCCTGTGTGTGTCTCCAACATTTTGTTCCTGTTTCAGATGTCAGGTGTATTCTTGGGGGCGGGGCTTAACTGGGTTGGTTGCCAAGGTAGCAGGGACGGACTGCGAGGTTACCCGTGTTCTTTTTGGACTCTCTTCCACGTCCTGACGGTCCAACGTGATGCCACACCTGATGCACTGGCTAACACGGGTACACACGCATGCACGCATGCACGCACACGCACACGCACACACAGGTTTTAATAGCACAGGTGTGTGTGTGTGTGTGCGTGTAGGAATGGGTACTGAAGGTGCTCCGGTGTTGAAGGTCATGCAAGGTTACATGAGGAGCTTTTTCGGGTGCGAAGAATGCGGTCGGCACTTTGACAAGGCCTCCTCAACTTTGACCTCCATCAGGACCCCCCAGGAGGAGGTCATGTGGTTGTGGAGACAACACAACATGGTCAACTCCAGACTAGCAGGTACCACGCACGCACACGCACGCACGCACGAACACGCGGCTTGCAAGGTTGGCATGATGGTGCTTCTCCTGCAGGTTCTCTGAGTGAAGACCCCCTCTTCCCCAAAGAGGCGTGGCCCAGCCCCTCCCTCTGCCCGTCCTGTCACGAGGAGAAAGCTGGCGTCCACGTCTGGGACTTGGACAACGTGCTCCGCTTCCTGCGACGCCACTACGGCGCAGACAACCTGTCCTCCAGGCACGCCCTGGCCCCCCCCGCCCACAGCCACCTTCATACGGGGGCGCGTACGGAGCTCCGCCCCCCACGGGAAGTGGCGCGGGGGGCGGGGGTGTGGCTTCTGGCTGTGGGCTTCAACAGCGTGGACATGAGCCTGTGCGTGGTCCTCTACGTGTCCTCCTGCCTGGTCCTCATGCTCCTCTTCTTCTTCTTCAAAGTGCGATCCAGAAGGTGGAAGCTGCTGTCCTCCCGCCCCCTCGTCTGATTGGACACGCCCACTCCGGTCTTTCACTGCCATTTAAAGCCCCGCCCCTTGCAGCGTGTCAGGGAGGGGCGGGGCCGTGTTTTTACACCCTTTTATTGTTGATGCTCCTTAAATTAAACTTTTCATTACACAACATGACTCAGCACTTTCTTGGCCCATGACGTCATCAGCCATCACATGACCAATCACGGCATATCATAGCAACCCCATCACATGACCAATCACGGCATATCATAGCAACCCCATCACATGACCAATCACGGCATATCATAGCAACCCCATCACATGACCAATCACGGCATATCATAGCAACCCCATCACATGACCAATCACGGCATATCATAGCAACCCCACCACGATGACATCAGCGTGCACGTGTGTGTAGTCAGCATGCCAGCAGCCTCGGCACTGCAATGCAGCGCACGCACACGCGTGTCCCCCTCCCTCCTCGTCCTCTGCAGGCCAGTTAGCCGCATTAGCTCCCTCCTTGTCCTCAGATGACTCCCCTCCCCTCCCCTCCTCGTCTGTCTGCGCCCCCCCCCTCCCCCGCCCCCCCAGGAAGCAGCAGACGCTGCGTTGCTGCATGGAGGAGACGAGCAGAGAGGAGGTGAGCGTCTCAACAACAACCACCACCCTGGACTCTACTGGACTCTACTGGACTCTACTGGACTTTAAGGGCTGCCGGACCGGACTTGATTAGATCACTGGACTCTATTGGACCAGGTCAGAGTAGTTTTAGCAAATGAATTGAATTGTAGAGCCCCCCCCCCCCCCCCCCCATGTTCTCTTCACCTCAGCCAACCATGACCCTCAACCTCTGACTCCTGACCCTCCACTGAGCCATGGATACAAAGACCTCTGGAGGCGACATCGGCACCCCCCCAGACACGTGAACCGGCCCCAGCTCCGCCTCTTCCCGTCACCTGTCACGCCCCCCGCCTGCCGCCATGTCGGAGGGTCTGCTGCAGGTGGAGATCCCAGACTTCGGCAGCAGCGTGCTGGGAAGTCTGAACCATCAGCGCTTGCTGGGACATTACTGCGACGTCTCCATCCTGGTCCAGGGTCAGGTGTTCAAGGCCCACCGTGCGGTTCTGGCCGCCTCCTCGCTCTACTTCAGAGACCTCTTCAGCTCCGAGACCTCTGAGCCCGGCGAGTCGTCCCAGGTGACCTTTGAGCTGCCCTCCTCGGTGACACCCGCCTGCTTCCGGCAGATTCTCTCCTTCTGCTACACGGGCCGCCTCAACATGGCCGCCGGCGAGCAGCTGGTTCTCATGTACACGGCCGGGTACCTGCAGATCCAGAACATCGTGGAGCGAGGTCTAGAACTGATGATGATGAAGTCCTCATCTTCCTCGCCGTACTGCTGTGACTCTCAGGTGAGCTTGGCCACGCCTACCGACACACAACTTTAGGATCCAGACTTTAGGAACCTTAGGAACTTTAGGATCCAGACTTTAGGAACCTTAGGAACTTTAGGATCCAGACTTTAGGAACCTTAGGAACTTTAGGAACTTTAGGAACTTTAGGATCCAGAGCTTTAGGAACCTTAGGAACTTTAGGATCCAGACTTTAGGAACCTTAGGAACTTTAGGATCCAGACTTTACGAACCTTAGGAACCTTAGGATCCAGACTTTAGGAACTTTATGAACCTTAGGAACTTTAGGATCCAGACTTTAGGAACCTTAGGAACTTTAGGAACCAGACTTTAGGAACCTTAGGAACCTTAGGATCCAGACTTTAGGAACCTTAGGAATCAGATCTGGTCAGCCCAACTACATGACGGGTTGTGATCCAGTACTTTGAGTTCTGAACTTTGTGTTGGTGGTTTACAGACCACTTCAGCAGAAGAGCTTGGACCCTTGGACACCCACGTGGTCCGGCAGCACACCACCCCCCAGCCACAGGGGGCCAGTCCAGACCCCCCGTCCATGAGTCCAGAGGAGCTGCTGATGGCTGTCAGCAGGATCAAACAGGAGAGACAAGACTCGCCTCCTGGAGAAGACGTGGAGACCAGGTGAGGATGTCTTTTTGCTCCGACCCGTCTCTAACGCTGACATGAACCCCCCCGTCCCCGTCCCCAGAGCGGACTTTGCAGGGGAGCTTCAGTCCGGCACAGGGGGCACTCTGTGTTACCTGGGTGCAGGCGGAGGCCTGGTTCTGGGGCTTCAGCCCTACCTCCTGGCAGGTGGGGGTCACTCCAGTTCGGAAGGTTCCAGCCTCCCGACAGACTCGCCCCCCTCCCAGCCCCCGATGGAAGAGGAGCTGGAGGACAGCTACCCCTGCAACAGCAGCCAGCCTGGAATGTTCCAGCACGTGTTTGGGCAGCATGGTAAGCGCCGCGTACCACATGCACCCGTAGCCCCTCCTCCTCTGCCCTCATTGGTCCAGGGCAGGAGAAGATGGACTTGCTGCGTCTGCCGTTGGCCAGCGAGCGGCGTGCGTGCGTGCTGGTGGGCGGAGAAAACATGGCGCTCCCGGCCAGTCTGGTCGGTCAGATCGGATATCGTTGCCATCCGTCGCTCTACACGGAAGGAGAACCCGGAGAGAAGGTGGAGCTGGTGGCAGGTAGGACCGCCCCCGTGACATCAAACTTTGGATTGAGTCACCTCGCGCTCGGGTCTTTCTAGAGTTTTCTCTTACGTCATCAAACACACACAATAGTCTGTGTGTGTGTGTGTGTGTGTGTGTGCGTGTGTGTGTGTGTGTGTGCAGGTTCAGGTGTGTTGATGACGCGAGGTCAGCTGATGAACTGTCACCTTTGTGCTGGAGTCAAACACAAAGTTCTACTCAGGAGGCTGCTGGCCACCTTCTTTGACAGGTGGGCTCCCTGCCCCTACCCCACTTCCTGTCTCAGCTGTCCCCTACCCCACTTCCTGTCTCAGCTGTCCCCTACCCCACTTCCTGTCTCAGCTGTCCCCTAAACCACTTCTTGTCTCATCTGTCCCCTACCCCACTTCCTGTCTCAGCTGTCCCCTAAACCACTTCCTGTCTCAGCTGTCCCCTACCCCACTTCCTGTCTCAGCTGTCCCCTAAACCACTTCTTGTCTCATCTGTCCCCTACCCCACTTCCTGTCTCAGCTGTCCCCTAAACCACTTCTTGTCTCATCTGTCCCCTACCCCACTTCCTGTCTCAGCTGTCCCCTACCCCACTTCCTGTCTCAGCTGTCCCCTACCCCACTTCCTGTCTCATCTGTCCCCTAAACCACTTCCTGTCTCATCTGTCCCCTACCCCACTTCCTGTCTCATCTGTCCCCTACCCCACTTCCTGTCTCATCTGTCCCGCCCCCTCATCTTATCTGTCCCCTACCCACTTCCTGTGTCATCTGCCCCCTACCCCACTTCCTGTGTCATCTTGTCTGTCCCCTACCTACATCAACACCTGTCAGCTGATTGGAGGTTCCACCATCAGAACCAATCACATGCTAGTATGCTTGTGCGTGTGCATGCACATGAAGACGTGTGTCAGGTGACATCATCAGATATGATGTCATGCTGTCATACGTGATGTTGGTATCCTCAGCTAGGAGCCTCCATTACAATGCAGCTGCTTTACATAACCGCTGTCACATGGTGTGTGTGTGTGTGTGTGTGTGTGTGTGTGTGTGTGTGTGTGTGTGTGTGTGTGTGTGTCAGTATAGGCACTGATTGGCTTGTTATGGTATCCATAGAAACACACTGGCCAATAGCTGTGGGACGGGGATCCGCTCCTCCACCAATGATCCGAGCCGAAAGCCACTGGACAACCGAGTGTTAAACACGGTCAAATGTAAGACGCACACACACACGTAGATAGGTACACACATAGACACACACATATACACACACATAGACACGCACACATATACACACGCAGACACGTGTGTCCAAGTGAAGGCTTTGTTGATGTCCTCCCTCAGTGTACTGTCAGAAGTTTGCTCCAAGCTTCAAGGAGAGCGAGATGAACGTGATCGCAGCAGACATGTGCACCAACGCTCGCAGGGTGCGCAAGCGTTGGCTCCCCAAGATCCACTCTCTGCTCCCCAACAGCATCCCCGCCTGCGTCCCCCGGCCCCGCAAGGCCAGGAGGGGGGGGCTCACCGGGCGAGCGGCAGGAGCAGGAGAAGCAGAAACGGACCCGCACCAGCTCAGCGTTACCTCCTACCCGGGCCAGGAGGCCGACAGAGAGGAGCCTCACCTGCGGCTGGTCGGCTCGCGAGGGGGAGGCGGGCCGTCACAGGACGCCGTCCTCTGCGTGTCCTCCTCCTACTCCCCACCGTCCTGCTCCCACCTGGCTGACACGGCACCCCCCGACGCTGATGACAGGGGGGCGGAGTCTCTTCAAACCAGCCAATAAGCTTTCTACTGCAGCTGCCTATTTGTTACGCCTTCCTGTCCCCTCGCTTCCTGTCTACTTGTCTGTCCCCTACCTCGCTTCCTGTCTACTTGTCTGTCCCCTACCATGCTTCCTGTCTACTCGTCTGTCCCATACCTCGCTTCCTGTCTACTTGTCTGTCCCCTACCTCGCTTCCTGTCTACTTGTCTGTCCCCTACCTCGCTTCCTGTCTACTCTTCTGTGCCCTACCTCGCTTCCTGTCTACTTGTCTGTCCCATACCTCGCTTCCTGTCTACTTGCCTGTCCCCAACCTCACTTCCTGTCTACTTGCCTGTCCCCCACCTCACTTCCTGTCTACTTGCCTGTCCCCTGCCTCACTTCCTGTCTACTTGTCTGTCCCCTACCTCACTTCCTGTCTACTTGTCTGTCCCCAACCTCACTTCCTGTCTACTCTTCTGTGCCCTACATCGCTTCCTGTCTACTTGTCTGTCCCCTACCTCACTTCCTGTCTACTTGTCTGTCCCCAACCTCACTTCCTGTCTACTCTTTTGTGCCCTACATCACTTCCTGTCTACGTGTCTGTCCCGACCTCACTTCCTGTCTACTTGTCTGTCCCCTACCTCGCTTCCTGTCTACTTGTCTGTCCCGACCTCACTTCCTGTCTGCGTGTCTACATTCCAGACATGGGGAAACGTCCGAGCTCTGACTAATAAAAACATGGTGGAATGCCAGCGGAAGCAGCGAGGAAGGCGTGTGATGTCACACGTGAATGGCGGCACTGAGGCTGAATGCCATGGTGAATTAGAGGAGAGCGTAGAGTATGTTCATGGGTGTTTATGGCTTAGATGACACGTGTGATGAAGATATGAAGATGTGGACTTTTCTCATGTAAAATGTAAAATGTGACCAAGGTTAGATGCCACCACATGGATGCGCTAATGCACCGCTAAGGCTAAACAATCAACTTCTTGAGGTCCTCGGCCATGTTTGTAGTTTACTTTCAACTGGAAAGCTTTGGGATTGGACCTTGGAATCTCCGAGTGGTTTATTTCCAACTTCCCAGGTTTGGAAGGCAGCATATCTGTCCCCTACCTCACTTCCTGTCTGTGTGCTCTGCTGCATGTTACAGCTTCCTGCTGTCCAGCAGGCCAATAGCAACTGGGCCGATGAAGATGATGATGTCAATAAAGCTTCTTGACAGACAGGCCTTGTTCTTTTAGGAGGAGGACCATCTGGAAGTGGAAGTGTGTAGTTGTGTTCATACTATGCTCACAGTATTCCATTATACCTGCCCGGTCTCCTCCATTCCAACCTGAACTGGATTCTAGATTGACACTAATTGCTTTTAATTGGAATGGAATGTAAACACTCAATAACTCAATAACGCGTAAAGCAATAACAACCAGTAGAACAAACACTTCCACGATCAGTGTTTTTCAACCATTTTGAGCCACGGCACGTTTTTTACATTGTAAAAATCTTGCGGGACACCACTAACCAAAAATGTTAGAAAATGACACTCTGTACAGTATATTTAATTACAATATAATTCCTCAATTTATTGATACTCACTCGGTGTGAAACCCGGGCCTGTTTAGACGAACACAAAGCCGATATCCTGGCAGGAATAGTAGAAAAATAAATACAAAAGTGATATTGGCACACTAGCACAGCAGTTGAAAATCACTGTGCTAACGGAAGCGTAATAGCTGCTCCAATGCTTGCTGGGAAATGAAGTCCGTGTGCCTGTCACCCTTAAAGGCTTCAACCAACCGCAGCAGCGTGTCGTTGACATCAACCAATCACCGGATCCCAAATTCACCTCGGCGTATCCACTGTGCGCCTCGTCCTCCAATAACAAATCTAAACGCTGTGAAACCTCTTAGCCAATGAAGTCGCCCTAGCTACGCAGCCAGCCAATCAGGTCACAACAACAGCCGTGACGCTTTTAGTCACTACGTCTGCGCGTAGGGCAGACAGCTGATAACTCATCTATTATGCTACTTCGCTAAATAAAAACCATCTTGTAAAGTGACCGGAGCCGGCCGTTGGACTCACCGGAGGACCGAAACCCAAAGTAAACAAGTCTCCGTGGGCCTTGGCGGTGGGGTTTGCGGGCAGTTTCGCTCAGCTTGTTGAGAAAGTGTCGCTGAGTGTGGAGGCTGCTGGCCGCTCGGCGCCTTCAGACAAAGCTCAGCTAACATGCTAACGGCCAATTAGCCAGCCCTGCGCTAAGCAGAAGCAAACATTTGATTTATTTCAGAATTAACTCAACCAGTGCGTCTTCCAGACGCGTGTAAATATTAACAAACGTCTGCGTACGGTTACACACGGGTATTACAGCCGCAAAGTGTACGTATAACATAGTAGCTTGTGGTTATGTAGCCTAGCTCGGTTAGCCAGCAAGCTAGCTCATATTTTGCATCGGCTTGCCCGCCATCTTTTTCCAGCAAGGTAAATAGCGAGCTTCGCTTGTCTGCAAACATCTCCACTCGGGCACCTTTAATCGTGGGAGAACGTTTTTGGTGACGTTTGGTGTTGGTAAAGATGTCGTATGTGCTTAAAAGGTGGGCGGTGTGCTTGTTGGCGGATTTAGCGGAGTTCGCCGTGACTGTTCGCAGTTAGCTTGCGCGTTAGCCGCAGCAGCATGCAACTGTTGATCAAACGCAACCTTCGGCACATCCGCACTCGGACGAAGCTTTGAGGTTGGTTTCCGCCACCGCTGCGGTTTTTGTCGGGGTCGACGGCGACTTTGTCTGTTTTGGCTTGTTGTGTGCTTCCGGTGTTTAAAGCGCCACTTAGTTGCGGACTTTATCGGCCCCCCCATGGACGCACGTCTCCTCATGTCAAAATTCTTGAGTCGTCACATTGTTCCACCATGTTGTGGGACGGAAACCTTTATGGAGAAAATCCAGGGTCCAGGCGGCACCGCCAGAGTGAATGATGACATGAATGAAGGTTGTTTCTAGGTTGGGTGAACATCTGATGAGCATGAACATCTGTCTGTCTTTCAGGTCGTACAATGGGAGTTGGTCTCCTGGAGGGAAACATCGAGCTGAAGAAGCGCCACAACTGACAGCTGGAGTCAACACACGCCTTCTTTCTTGCACACGCGCACCGACCGCCACAGAGGGACTTTTTTTACCTTGCGGTCAGACGCTGCATTCCCACGTCGCATTAGTGCGTCGTCGTTGCCCGCCATGTCGGATGCCCCTGAGGCTGTGCCCCCCAGCTCCCCTCCCCTCACCAACCCGCCACCCCCGGAGGTCACCAACCCCACCAAACCTGGCAGGTAATGACGGGCCGGCAGACTGGTGTGATTGCTTTATCGTCTCTGATGTTGACGCTGTAGCATCATGGCTGGGTGGAGCCGCCCACTGAAGTGTGTGTGTGTGTGTGTGTGTGTGTGTGTGTGTGTCTCCAGGAAGACCAATCAGCTGCAGTACATGCAGAATGTGGTGGTGAAGACTCTGTGGAAGCATCAGTTTGCATGGCCGTTCTACCAGCCCGTGGACGCCATCAAGCTGTGCCTGGCGGTAAGTGACACCTGGCGGGTGGGGGCCGGGGCGGAGGCGGCGGCGGCGGAGGCGGCGGCGGCGGACTAAGCTTGCTGTGCTCTTAGGACTACCATAAGGTCATCAAGAACCCCATGGACATGGGAACCATCAAGAAACGTCTGGAGAACAACTACTACTGGAGCGCCAGTGAGGCCATGCAGGACTTCAACACCATGTTCACCAACTGCTACATCTACAACAAGGTACCACCCACCCCATCCGGCACGTCCCACCGGGGCCGGCGTTGACGTGTGGATGTCATGCGCAGCCCACAGACGACATCGTGCTGATGGCTCAGGCTCTGGAGAAGATCTTCCTGCAGAAAGTCGCTCAGATGCCTCAGGAGGAAGTGGCTCTGCTCCCCCCCGCCCCCAAAGGCAAGAACAAGAACAAGCAGCCACCTGCTGCCACCACAGGTACTGCCCCCGTCTTACTGTAGTATCTGGCACCGGCGTCCATCGCTACGCTCGTCATTCGTGGCTGTCTATTTGCACGCCAGTGAGTCAGCAGGCGGAGTCTTCAGCATCGCCTCCCGCCTCCTACCCATCCCCCTCCCAGACGGCAGTCATTTCCACCACGCCCACAAATGTCCCGTCCACGCCTCCTGTGTCCGCGCCACCGCCGCCGCCACCGCCGCCAGCCATGATGCCCTCCGCGCAGCCCGTGGTCAAGGTAAGCGTGAGAACCCGCATGTCCGGCGGTCCCACCCCGCCCCCTTTCTATGGACGGTCTTGTGTCCCCAACAGAAGAAGGGGGTGAAGAGGAAAGCGGACACCACCACCCCCACCACGTCGGCCATCTCCGCGGGTCGCGCCGACTCCCCCACCGCACAGGACAGCAAACCGGCCAAGCTGGCCTCGTCCCGGCGTGAGGCCGCCGCGAGGCCGGCCAAAGTGCGGCGCGAGACGGTGGAGGAAGCGGCGGCCGGTGACATCGGCAGCGCCGGCATAGCGGCCGGGGGGAGGAAGGGCGGCAAACTGGGTGAGCAGATGAAACACTGCGACGCCATCCTGAAGGAGATGCTGTCCAAGAAGCACGCCGCCTACGCCTGGCCCTTCTACAAGCCCGTGGACGCCGAAGCTCTGGAGCTGCACGACTACCACGACATCATCAAACACCCCATGGACCTGAGCACCGTCAGGGTAACCAGCCCCTCCTCCCCCGTAGCCGCCCACCCCACACGCCAATCACACGCCGCTCTTTCTCTGCAGAAAAAGATGGATAAGGGCGAGTACAGCGACCCCCAGAGTTTCGCCACCGACGTTCGGTTAATGTTCTCCAACTGCTACAAGTACAACCCCCCCGACCACGAGGTGGTGGCCATGGCACGCAAGCTGCAGGTAGGCACCCCCCCCCCTTCCATCCCCCCCGTCCTCCTCTGCCCCTCGCTCAACGCAACATGCTCGCTCCGCAGGACGTCTTCGAAATGCGCTTCGCCAAGATCCCAGACGAAGGGCTGGAGGCGTCGGTCCCGTCCACGACGCCATTGGTTAGTAAAAGCACCGCCTCGTCCGACAGCAGCAACAACTCCTCCTCAGACGAGTCGTCAGACTCGGAGGAGGAGCGCGCCACGCGATTGGCTGAGCTACAGGAGCAGGTTGGTGCTGCCGGCCAATCACAGGTCAAGAACATTCTAGTTTCCTCTTCTTCAGCTAGCACGTTAGCATGTCAGCGGAGGGTTTGGCTAACGAGGTTTTCCCTTCAGCTGAAGGCCGTGCACGAGCAGCTGGCCGTCCTGTCGCAGGCGCCGGTCAGTAAGCCCAAGAAGAAGAAGGAGAAGAAGGACAAGGACAAGAAGAAGGACAAGGACAAAGGCGGCAAGGCCAAGGTTGAGGAAGACAAGAAGCCCAAGGCTGCCGCCCAACAACCCAAAGCGGCCAATCAGAAGAAAGCGCCGGCACGCAAAGCCAACAGCACGGTGACGGCCACCAGGTGAGTCCCCGAAACCGCACCCGCCTGAAAGAAAGCCCCTCACCCGCGACCCCCCTGCCGTCCGCAGGCAACCCAAGAAAGGCGGCAAGGCGGCGGGAGGCGGGTCCGCCAACGGCGACGACGGTGGCGAGGAGTCTTCCCTGCCCATGTCGTACGACGAGAAGCGCCAGCTGAGTCTGGACATCAACAGGCTCCCCGGGGAGAAGCTGGGCCGCGTGGTCCACATCATCCAGTCCAGGGAACCTTCGCTGAGGGATTCCAACCCCGACGAGATCGAGATTGACTTCGAAACCCTCAAACCATCCACGCTGCGAGAGCTGGAACGCTACGTCAAGTCCTGCCTGCAGAAGAAGCAGAGGAAGCTGATGCGTAAGTACCCCCCCCCCCCCCCCCCCCCCTAACACGGACCATCAGCTAGCTCGCAGGAAGGCAAGGAGCTACGTCGCTGCACGTGGGCGTAAGCTAGGTCACGGACATGATCTAGGTCGCAGACAGGGAGTGAGCTAGGTCACAGGAGGCATCTAGGCTGCAGGAGGGAGTGAGCTAGGTCACAGGAGGCATCTAGGCTGCAGGAGGGAGTGAGCTAGGTCACAGGAGGCATCTAGGCTGCAGGAGGGAGTGAGGTAGGTGGCGGGGAAGGGACCTGGGTCACGCGAAGGATCTAGACTGCAGCAGCGAGGGAGGATGAAGTCAGCTCAATCACAGGAGGGATCTAGGTTGCAGGAGAGAGGGATCTAGGTTGCAGGAGAGAGGGATCTAGGTTGCAGGAGAGAGGGATCTAGGTTGCAGGAGAGAGGGACCTAGGTTGCAGGAGAGAGGGATCTAGGCGGCAGGAGAGAGGGATCTAGGCGGCAGGAAAGGGAGCGAGGTAGGTCTGGAGAGGGAGTAAATCGGTTAACCTTCCTCCCCCCTGCAGAGAAGCAAGCTGGAGGCGGGGCCTCAGGAGGCGGGGCTAGTCGGTTGAGTGGCAGCTCCTCTTCGTCCTCTGATGACAGCTCCTCAACGGGAACCTCCTCTTCCTCAGACACAGACTGAACACACACACACACACACACACACATTCATGTCAACATGCATCATGACGCCACAGACACACATTGTGAAGTTGGTAGGCTCCACATGTGTAATAAATGTATAAATGTCCCCCCCACTGACTGTATGTACATACTGTATGCTCGGCCCTTTTCTAGCACCTAGTCTTGCTTTGCTGGGCTTTTCCTGGAGAAAGACCAGGAGGGCGGGAAGTCTTTCACCTTGACTCGCCTCCTCACTGAATTCTTTCTTCTCGGACGCCCGAGCCAGTCCCCCCCCCCACCCAATCCCCCCCCCTGACCTCTGACCACATTCCGGAAGCGTGTGATCTCAGATGGTTTGCAAATGTTCCACCTGCTTCCTGTACGGTGCATTCACAGACACTCGGGATGTCAGAGTGTTGGCCCGGGACAGTCAGATGCTTTTATCCAATGAAAACCTTCTGAGGTCACAAGGCCACACCCCTTTCAACCAAACACTACACTTCCTTTCTGGATGAATCACTTCCCGTTTGCCGCCCGCCTCCAGCATCCCAGTCGGCCCCCCCCCACCCCCTTTGAGTCGTCACGGCAACCGAGTGAAGATCATGGAAAGACTTTTAATGTTTTTAATTTCTACTTTTTCATAAGCGTATCTTTCTTCTAACGTGCTGATCTTTTTTTAAAACCACCTGTTACATCGTCCCCGCCCCCTGCGCTACGCCCCGCCCCCTCCACCCGGCAACGCCATCATCAGCTGCCTTGAAACTGGACTTACCTTGCGAGCGCCTCCTCGAGCACCGAGCCACGCCTCCGCTTCCGGTGGGGGCGGGCCTCGCGATCGAGCGGACGTTTTGATTGGAGTGATTGACAGCCGGCTATGCCACAGTAACCTTCCTGTTTGTTTTTAGTTGATGACGCTAATAGTTGATTTTTGTATTTTAATAAGAAAAAGGAAAAAAGTGATTTGATGTATTTGCATGCACTCCGGCCGTACGTTGTTTGTTGCGTATGTTTGAGCACTGTATAGTTGTGTATAGTAGCTTAGCACCGACGCCGCTGGATGGACGAACACCGCCGAGGGAGGACAAACCACAAGCGACTCATTTGGTGTCATTACTCATATGGATCCTTATTTTCTGACTTCCTTTTCTTTTCATAAATAAACACATGAAGTGAGCCGCCGACTGGAGCCTTTTATTACATGACGCTGCAGATCTTGGACCGGCCCACGTCCTCCAGGCTCCTCTTGTCTCGGACCAGAACCGCCTGGTTCCCGTAGCTGCTGTACCAGGCCGACTGGCTGCGGCTCAGGTACGAGGACGGGGGCGTGGCGGCCGCCCGCTGCTGCTGCTGCTGCCACACCAGCAGAGACGTGTCCCGGTACCGGACCCGGCAGAACGCTTCAGACAGGGCCTTCTCCGACAAGGGGGGCCGAGCGGCGGGACCGGGGGCGGCAGGGGGGGCGGCCCCCTCTACTGCGCCGCGACCCGAGTCGGCCATGTTGCGGCCTGCGACAGCCCGCGTGTCAGCATCGTGGAAGTGCCGAGTGGAACCTGTCCGGGGGAGGAGCACGTCAGTCGGGGTCCGGTTAGCTTGCTAGCAGCGCCTCGACTCACCTTCGCCGTCTGGTTCTTGTTCTGGCGAGACGATCGCTCGATGGGCTGCCCGCAGCGGCGGTTACCATGGTGACGCTACTCTACTCCAACCCTGCTAACAGCTAAGCTAACTGTCGGAGGAAGCGCTGATTTAGTTAAAAGTGAGCTAATCCAGCACAGCTCCCCCTCTTCCAGAAAAAGCAAAGCCACTAGCCGGATGTGACGCCGAGACCCCGCCTGGCTAGCGTCTAACGCCGTTTAATCGTCGACGTGAAACGTTAGCATGTTTGTTCCGTCTGCTTCGACGTTCGGGTAGGAACAATACAGGACGCCAAGGTTCCTTCTTCCACACCGCAGCTTGTCAATAAATTGACTTGTGGACAACTTCCAGCTTTCTCCCCGGACTTCTTTTGTTGCGACACACGCCTTCTTTCACTTCCACTCCTCCAAGACGAGTACATTAAACCGTATGTAGCCACATGCTAGCAGCCACAACCACACTCAACGCCGCTCAATACGGCTTAACGCTTTCCTTGCAGTGTCGCGGCGGCCTGCAGGGGGCGCACGACTACTGCAGCTGCACAGCGGAAGAAGAAGAAGAAGAAGAAGAAGTGACAGCTACCCAAACTAAACTTCGAATACGACCTCGATGGCGACCGGTCGTCCGGTGAAGGTTTATTTGGACCTCCTTTCTCAGCCTTGCCGGGCGGTCCACATCCTCCTCAACGCCGCCCAAATCCCCCACCAAGTCCACACCGTGGCGCTCAGGAGAGGTAAGAGTTCTAGCATCGGTTACATGTTTGGCTCCACGTGAACTTTGACCCCGACACGCCTGAACGCTAGTACACGCTAGTACACGCTAGTACACGCTGGTACACGCTAGTACACGCTAGTACACGCTAGTACACGCGTTGTGTTGTGCAGGAGAACAGCAGAGCGAGGACTTCACCAAGTTGAACCCCATGCAGAAGGTTCCCGTCTTGGAGGACGACAGCTTCGTGCTCACTGAGAGGTACGTGCACACGCACACACGCACGCACGTGCACGCACGCACGGCCCCTAAATCACGTGTGTTGCAGTGACGCCATCCTGAAGTACCTGTGCCGGAAGTACGCGGTGGCCGAGCACTGGTATCCACGGCAACCGGAGAGACGAGCGCGCGTGGACGAGTACGCGGCGTGGCATCACACCAACACGCGACCCCACGCCGCCAAAGTCTTCTTACTGGAGGTCCGTTGAGGGGCGTCAGGACCAAAGACCTGGTCTCTGAAGGCGGTCCCTGTGCGTTCCCCAGGTCCTGTTCCCGACCCGGTCTGGCTCGGCCGTGGACGAGGCGGCTTTGGCTCGTGCGCTGTCCCAGCTGGACCGGACGCTGGACAAACTGGAGTCCATGTTTCTGCGGCGACAGCCTTTCCTGTGCGGCGACGACGTCACGCTGGCCGACCTCCTCGCCGTCTGCGAGCTCATGCAGGTCAGATCCGCCCTTTGCTGAGCCCCGCCCCTTCCGGCCTGACCCAGCCTTCGCCCGCAGCCTCTAGGCGGCGGTAGAGACGTCCTGCTGGGACGTCCCCGGCTGCTGAGCTGGAGGACGCGGGTCCGGTCGGCGCTGGGCGACGCCTTCGATGACGCCCACGCGGTCCTGTACGCCGTCAGGGACCGCCGCAAGGCCAAGCTGTGACCCCGCCCGCAGAGGAACCGTTGCTATGACAACGAGAAGATGGTCAAACCCGGGAAAAAATAAAAAGTCTTTATTGGAGAAAAGGTCAGTGACGTGACATCATGGCTGGGGGGTGGGCGGGGCTTGTTTGGCGGCACGCTCGCCTTCATGGTCTTCCCATCGCCGCTTCCTCGATGAGGCTGGCTCCGCCCCCTGCATTGGTCACAGTGTTGGCTTGTTGAGGAAGTTAGCATGCGGGTGACGTGTGTGCGTGTGTGTGGTTACCGCGGCGATGGGGGCGGGATACATCAGCGCCTGCGCCTCCTCCAGCATGGCGGGGTCCTACACGCACACACACGCGCACGCGCACGCACACACACACACACACACACACACACGACACCAGGGCTCGTCATCTTGATGATGATGATGATGATGATGATGATGATGAGTACCTGCAGCCAGGTGTGCTGCAGCGCTTCCTGGATGCTCATCCTCTTGGTGGGGTCCACCACCAGCAGCTTCCTCACCATGTCCTTGGCTGCACGCACACACACACACACACACACACACGCCATTCCACCTTTGACCTTTGACCTTTCCACCCTTGACATGCAGCCTGATGCAGACGGGGTCACCTTGGTCGGACACGTGGGTCCACTTGGAGGGCACCATGGTGAACTCCCCTCTGATGATCTGGTCTGTGACGGACAGCTGGCCAAAGTTGTCGTGGAAGGGGGGGTACCCACCCAGACTGCCATGCACACACACACACACACGTGCACACGCACACACACACACGTGCACACTCAAGCAAGTGCGGCGGTCCGAAAGGGTCGTGTCCCAGCCTACCAGACGAAGAGCAGCACGCCGAGGCTCCAGGCGTCCACGGCCAGGCCGTATCCCGTGGTGGCGGCGTGCGTGAAGACTTCGGGCGCCAAGTAGGACGGCGTCCCGCACAGCGTCCTCATCAGGACCGCCTCCTCCAGGATCCTGGACTGGTTGAAGTCGGTCACCTTGATGAGGCACCGGTCCTCGGGGGAGGACAGGAGGATGTTCTCGGGTTTCAGGTCTCGGTGGATGATCCCGTTCCCGTGCAGGTACTGCACACGCACGCACACACGCACGCACACACGCACGCGGGTCAGCTGGGGCGGGGTGGTGGTTGCCGTGACGACAGGGCGCACCTGCACGGCCTGCAGCATCTGGTAGAAGTACAGCTTGGCCACCGACTCGCTCAGCTGCTGAACTTTGACCCGCTGGAACAGTTCCCCCCCCTCCATCCTGTCACATGACACAAGGGTGAGGACGGGCACGTGCACGCACGCGCACGCACACACACACACACACACACACACACACACACACACTGACAGCTCCAAGACGATGAAGAAGCTGTCGTGGGTCTGGTAGAAGTCTTGGGTCTTGATGAGGCAGGGCTGGGAACAGGAAGGGGCGGAGTCAGTGCGTGGCGGTGCGTGCCGTCGGCGATGAGGAGAAGCTCACGTGATCGATCCGTTGAAGGATTTCGATCTCGGTCTGAGCGTTCCGCGTGGCCGTCTGTGACGGGACAAAGGCGAGGTGAGGAGGAGGCGGAGCCTAGGCGCGTCCAATGAGAGAAGACGTACCCCTTCGGAGCGGAAGTTCCCCTTCTTGATGATCTTCACCGCAAACTTCTTGCAGGTGGACCTCTCGAAGGCCAGACGCACCTCGCCGCACACGCCCCTGAAACACACGCACGGCGTCAGGGCGCCGGCCGCCACAGGAAGCAGCGTCACGTGACCGGCGCTCACGTTCCGATCTGCCGGGTCAGCAGGTACTTGTCCCTCAGCGGGCCGGGTAGCGCGGCGTCCTCGTCCGACATCAGGTCGATGAAGACAAAGACTGCGGCCGCAGAGGAAGAACGCGTCACATGACCGCACCACCGACCGGCGGCGGCCATCTTTACCTTTGTTCCGCTGCTGCGACAACGCCAACACGGCGTTGTTGACCAGAGGAAGCTTCTTGTTGCGTCCGATCTTGATCCCGTCCACGAACGTGCCGTTGTTACTCAAATCCTGGATGAACGCCTCGCTGCCGTCCTGACGCACACGCACACGTGCATTGATACGCGCGCACGTGCGTGCCAAGGGGAAAGGGGGGCGGCTACCCTGTAGATCCTGAAGTGTCTCTTGCTGTAGATTCGGTATGGCAGGGATCCCCTGTGCTCGGGGTCGTCCAGGACGTAGTGACACTTGGAGTCGCGCCCGAACAAGTACTCGTCCTCCATACAATCTGCAACAAAACACGCTGAGCGCTAAATTCAATGCAAGCTAACGTTAGCCGCCGTGCCAAACCGCCAACTTGCCGTGAGCGCGAAAGCCGGCGTGCATGGGCAGCAGACGACCCCAAGGTTGGCACTCGGGCTCCTCAGGAACCGACGGCAACGTGACAGGAAGCGTGTCCACGCTGCTCAGGGTCCCTGAGCCGCTGGAGGACTGGCTGCCTGAAGACGGGCCGCTGGACGAACTGGAACCTGGCTGGGACCTGGACGGGGCCTGGGATGGGGACAAGGTGGACGGGGCCTGGGACGTGGACGGGGCCTGGGAGGGGGACAAGGTGGACGGGGCCTGGGAGGGGGACAAGGTGGACGGGGCCTGGGAGGGGGACAAGGTGGACGGGGCCTGGGAGGGGGCCTGGGAGGGGGCCTGGGGCTCACCCCCCTCATTGAGGATGTCTTCAGACATTGAAGTCTGAAAATGCAACATGTAACAAAGCACGATGACAAGGTGATCACTCCATAAATGTCAACATAATATGAATATTATTATGAGTGTTGGTTAGGATGGATTAGCATACATCTATACTGTACATGCTAGTAGTAGCTCAGTTAGTACTATTCTTATTGTAGTACATTTGCTACAAAGGACACTTTCAGCAGCGCACCAGTGGCATATGTTAGCATATTACCCTATGTTAGCATATTACCCTATGTTAGCATATTACCCTATGTTAGCAATAGTGCTAGCATGTGAGCCTATCAGCAATAGTGCTAACATGTTAGCAATAGTGCTAGTATGTGAGCCTATTAATAGTGCTAACATGTTAGCAATAGTGCTAGTATGTTAGCAATAGTGCTAGTATGTGAGCCTATTAATAGTGCTAACATGTTAGCAATAGTGCTAACATGTTAGCAATAGTGCTAGTATGTGAGCCTATTAATAGTGCTAACATGTTAGCAATAGTGCTAACATGTTAGCAATAGTGCTAGCAAGTGAGCCTAATAGCAATAGTGCTAGCATAAGTTAAGTGTTTTCATAGATATTATATACATATATATACATAAGATATTGTATAATAGTTAATATTGTCACAATCACCAATTCACTCAAATGAATGAGTTGTTATTCAGCCCAAAAGGGGGGCGTATACACCTGTAGACCAGTATACACCTGTAGACCAGTATACACCTCTAGGCCAGTATACACCTCTAGGCCAGTATACACCTGTAGACCAGTATACACCTGTAGACCAGTATACACCTCTAGGCCAGTATACACCTCTAGGCCAGTATACACCTGTAGACCAGTATACACCTGTAGACCAGTATACACCTGTAGACCAGTATACACCTCTAGGCCAGTATACACCTGTAGGCCAGTATACACCTGTAGACTAGTATACACCTGTAGGCCAGTATACACCTGTAGACCAGTATACACCTGTAGACCAGTATACACCTCTAGGCCAGTATACACCTCTAGGCCAGTATACACCTGTAGACCAGTATACACCTGTAGACCAGTATACACCTGTAGACCAGTATACACCTCTAGGCCAGTATACACCTGTAGGCCAGTATACACCTGTAGGCCAGTATACACCTGTAGACTAGTATACACCTCTAGGCCAGTATACACCTGTAGACCAGTATACACCTGTAGACTAGTATACACCTGTAGGCCAGTATACACCTGTAGACCAGTATACACCTGTAGACTAGTATACACCTCTAGGCCAGTATACACCTGTAGAAACTAAACCCGTACGGGGTCCCCCCTCCCATTTCCCAGGTACTCCGGTATTTCCCTTCTCCCCACTTTTACTAGTCTCCCTATTTTAACTTTCAAGGGGGGCGTGACAACAAGCCGGCGGTACTTCCGCTCCATCACGTAGCTTTCAAAATAAAAGTCCACCACGTTTGCACCGCTTCGGAACCGGGACTTGAGGCCACCCGAGACCAGAAGTTCCGGTGTCCATCACGACCAGAGGTTCCGGTGTCTATCACGACCAGAAGTTCCGGTGTCTATCACGACCAGAACCAAGCGTTTGACGGCCGGCCGAGAGGAGCCGAGAGGAGCCGAGCAGGCCAACTTGGCGCCAAAGAGCCGAGTGGACCCGAGGAAGGACAAAATCATTGCTAGTTTTTTTACCTTTGGACCGGAGCGGTGTCTCTCCTCTTCCGGGTCTGTACCAAGACCGTCGAGCCGAACCACTTGGAGCAGACGGCCACGTGATCCAAGTTTGAGCGCGAGCTGACAGGAAGTGTACAGGAAGTGAAGGTCTTGTGTTCCTGTTTTGTCGCGTGATCTCGCGGACCAATAAGACGGTGAAAACCCTGTCACGTCTGCCTTCTATTGTTTTCGGGTTCGATCGCCCTGCAGCTCGCCCATGACGTCATGTCCACCCACGGGACCCGCGAAAAAACCTTACTCACCACCGAAGGTTGGTTGTGCTCGCGCGTGTGTGCGCGTGTGCGTGTCATGATCACGTCCAAGTTGTGGTTCGTGATGGACCCTCTTGGCCCATTCCTCCTCAGATGAAGAGGAGCTCAACCCATTCTCCTTCAGAGAGTTCCTCCGCTCCAAGAAACACGACCCGGAGGCGGACCCGGACCCGGACCAGCAGCAACCAGCATGGAAGGTGAGTAGTTTGTTTCAAGGAGTGACGTCATCCATGTGTTTATGCTGGCTGTCCAATCAGGTGGAGAAAATGGAGGGTGGGTGGAGCCTTCAGTCAGGTGGAGATGGCTCCTCCCACAGCGCGGAGGATGAGGAAGAGGAGTCATCCATGTGAGTGCTGCTAGCATAAAGTGTATGAGTGCTGCTAGCATAAAGTGTATGAGTGCTGCTAGCATAAAGTGTATGAGTGCTGCTAGCATAAAGTGTATGAGTGCTGCTAGCATAAAGTGTATGAGTGCTGCTAGCGTAAAGTGCTAGTGTATAGTGTATGAGTGCTGTTAGTGTCAAGTGTATGAGTGCTGCTAGCATAAAGTGTATGATTGGTGCTAGCGTAAAGTGTTTGAGTGCTGCTAGTATCAAGTGTTTGAGTGCTGCTAGCATAAAGTGTATGAGTGCTGCTAGCGTAAAGTGCTAGTGTATAGTGTATGAGTGCTGTTAGTGTCAAGTGTATGAGTGCTGCTAGCATAAAGTGTATGATTGGTGCTAGCGTAAAGTGTTTGAGTGCTGCTAGTATCAAGTGTTTGAGTGCTGCTAGCATAAAGTGTATGAGTGCTGCTAGTGTAAAGTGTATGAGTGCTGCTAGTATCAAGTGTATGAGTGCTGCTAGCGTAAAGTGTATGAGTGCTGCTAGTATCTGGTGTATGAGTGCTGCTAGTATCAAGTGTTGCCATGCTGTGTTGTGCCAATGATTGATGGACGGATCACCAGCTTGTTCTCCAAGCGAGGAGGCGGAGCCAACTATGAGGGTGATGATGAAATGTCCATGTTGCAACCAAACACCTCCAGCAGGGAGCGCGTGGAACAGGTGACCGGCCCCGCCCCTCACCTATTGCCCCCCCCCCCCCCAAGGTACCCTTCCATGTGACCTTTGATGTGTGCAGCTGCAGCAAGAGAACCGCTGGCTGAGGAGAACCATCACGGACCTTCAGAGAAGATCAGAAGCCAACGAGCATAGGTATGACGCAGCCAATTGGGCTGTAGCTCCTCCCATTACCCAGCATGCTTTGCACAGGGTGGAGGCCCTGGAGGCGGAGCTACGGCAGCGGCGCTGTCAGGAGCAGCAGGAGGTCCGAGACATGGAGAACATGGTCCTCTCTGTGGAGCGGAACCTGGAGCTGATGACGGTGCGTCTTGGATCACGTCCACCGGGGGGGCGCCAGGTTACCGTGTTGACTCGTTGTCATGGTAACCCACCTTCTCTTTGGCAGACAAGAGCCCTGAGAGCTGAGGGCGGTGCCTCCAAGATGAGGGCGGAGCTCCGCCTGCTGCAGGTCTCTCTTGCACACGCACACGCCTCACATCGTGCACGTGCACGTGGTCATGCTCACGTGCGTCATGTGTGCGTCATGTGTGCGTCATGTGTGCGTCATGTGTGCGTCAGGCTGAGGTTGACCGTCTACGCTCAGAAAACGCCAGCCTGACGTCGGGCCAGTCTGACATCGTCATGGCGATGAGGCACAACGCCCACGTGGCGTCTGACTACCTGGACAAGACGGCAAGCCACGCCCACTCCTCCATCCGGTCAGTGAGGTTTATCGATGATGTTTGCGTCATGAAACATAACACGTTTGGGGTCACGTGACCGACGGCGTGTTTATTCAGTCGGCTGCTGGAGGGGGCGGAGTCTCTGCATCTGGTCTCCCAGCTGCTGCGCTCCATCGACAGCGTGTCCGAGGTGACGTCGGAATCGTGAAGCCGGATGAAATAAAAGGCGTCGTGGAATCTGATGGCGCCGTGTGGTGATTGGCCGCCAGCCCATGAAATCACGTGCTGTGCGTGCGTGCGTGTGCGCGCGCGTGCGTCTGCTGCTTCCAGTGCGTCTTCCAGCTCTGGAGCTCGTTGACACGCCTCCGCTTGTCTGCCTCGCATTGTGACAGCACCGACGCCGACGCCTGCTGGAAACGCTGACACGCACACACATGCCATCATACACACGCACGATCATACACACGCCATCATACACACGCCATCATACACACGCCATCATACACACGCCATCATACACACCATTGTGCGTGCGCGTGCACGTACCTTGACAGCGGCGTCTCTGCAGTGCACGACGGCCACGTGTCCCAGGGTGCACCTGCTGGTGGCGATGGTCGCCGTGGTTGGCGAGTCAGCTGACAGGTGAGGAATGCCCGCCCACATCCTGTCACACAAACACGCGGTGGGAAGCGTCTCCGTGGAGCCGCCATGCCGGACTTACCTGCAGGGCTGTCCCGTCTCCACGGTGACCGGTCTGTCCTCCCAGGTCACTTCTGCCGGCACGCAGACACTGTTACCACGGCGACCGCCACAGGGGAAGAGGGCGGCGTGAGGAGTACCTGCGAGAGGAAGCTGGTCCATTTGAAGGAGGAGGTTCTCCGTCAGCGTCGCCAGCGATGTCACAAACTCCTCCCCTTTGCGTCTCGCACGCTCCTGCACAAACAAGGCGGTGAGCCGCCGGCCGGTCCACGGTCGCCGCGGTAACGCCGGCGTCCGGATACCTGCAGTTCCTGATGCGAGGCAAGGATGGCGTCGCGCAGACGCCGCTGTCGCTCCTCCTCGCCGCGGCTCAGCTTGTCCAGCTCGCTGTTGGAGAGCAGCAGGCGCAGACGAGCCACGTTGGCCCTCTGACGCCGAGACCTCAGTCGGCACGGCAACCACCGCATCGCTCGCACGAGCGTACAAGCGTACCTTCTCCTTCTCGCTGGCCGCCGCCGTCTTCTCAAACTTCTGCGTCACCAGGTCCGCCTCCTCCCTCAGCCCCGCCCCCATGCGTCGCTCGTGGTGACGGATCAGCTTGTCGGGGAGCGAGCGCACGGTGTCGGCCAACACGTGCTGCTGGCGCTCCAGCGCTGACACACACGGCAACCAGGACGTGATCCCACGCGACAGGAAGTGCTCTTACCTTCTCTGCTGGCGCTCAGCAGCGTCTTGGCGTGCTCGTGATATCCCAGCAGCCTCTGCTGGATGCCGTCCACCCACTGGTCCAGGGCCCCGGGAAGAAGATGGAAGCCCCCGCAGCGCTGACTCTGGTAGAAGTCCTGGCGTACGACACCGCGCTCGGTCACCCCGGCCACCGCCACGCTACCACCTGACTTCCTGTTACCTTGGCAACCAGCAGCAGGGTGTGGTGAGTCCTCCTCAGCATGCCGTTCACCGTGGAGATGTAGCAGCTACACACACACACACACACACACAGCTGAGCAGCCAGGACATCAGATCCCATCCGGTTTCTGTCTGGACTCACTCTGGATTCTGGTCCGCTTCTGGTTTGGAACCAAAGATCTGGAACCTTTTGTCAGTCCTGAGGGACCTGCACACACACACACACACACTCTGCCAACACGCACGCGTGCATGCACGTGTGCACGCACGTGTGCACGCACGTGTGCACGCACGTGTGTGTACCTGGTGGCCGCAGCAGACTCGCTCCGGCGGGAGGATGGCTGGCGATGGGCGGGGCTTCGACCTGCACACACAAGCCACAGCCGTCACCTTTGACCTTCCGCATTCAGGGTCCTGACTCACCTGTGAAGGTCGTGGGGCCGGTGGCGGCGGGGTCGTGACCCCCGGAGAACCTGAGGGACACGTAGACGGGTGTGAGAGAACGGCACAGCTGTCAATCATGTCTTTCCCGCACACACCTGTTCAGAGCCTTGACCACGCCCACTATGGGGTCTTCCAGAATGTTCCCCCCCGACCTGCAGGGCTGCAGCAGAGCAGGGGGCGGGGCCGACCACACCTGCTTCCTGGATTTGGCCGTGGCGGGCACGGGAACCATCTCCTCGTCCAGGTAGTGACTCCGCCTCCTGAGGGCGTCGCTGATGAACGACAGCAGGACACACGCCTGCTCGGCACACACCTGCACGTGCACACGCACACGCACGCACACACACACACACACACACACAGTAGCTGAGGAGGACCAGCATGCTAACGAGCAGCTAACCTCCTCTCCCGCCAGAATCTCCCCCAGCTCCTCCAGACGAGCGCTGATGGTCGCCTCCTGGTGGTTGCTGCTGGCCGCCTGGAAAGTCACATGACTCACACCAAGGTCACAGGAGGTCAGGTGACTGGAACAGATCCTACCTCGGCCCTGACCTCCACTTGGGTGCTGCTCAGAATCCTTTGGACCTTCTCCATGAACTTCACCTCAGCCTGCAGGAGCCACAGCTTCTCCTCAAAACGCCCCGACACCGCCTTCACCTGCGGCGCCAGCAAAGCATGCTAACATCGCTGGGCTAACGTGCGTTAGGGGTGGCGTCGGGGTCCCACCTGCTGTAAGCTCTTGGACCCCAGGTTTTGAAGGTCCATGTAGATGTTCTCCTCCGCCAGGCTGATTCGTTTACTTTCTTCTCTCAGACGTCGCTGGAATATTTTCACTTCATGGCGAGTGAAGTCGCCTCCCTCGCTGAACAACCTGAGCAACACGTGACCGCAGCGTCACCGTGACGACGCCGTGTGGCGACGACGCCGTGTGGTGACGACGCCGTGTGGCGACGAGCGCGTTACCTGAAGGAGTGGAGGAGGGAGGCGGTCCGGCGTCGGAGATCCTCCATCCGGAGCTGAAGCACGTGTCTGAAGGCGGCGTGGGAGCGCTGGGTGTCTTTGATGTGCTCATCCAGACAGTCCTGCAGGGTGGAGCTAAGGGCCTCCAGGCTGACACACGCGTGACGTGAGACACGCATGTGAGACACGCATGCTGGACTTACCGTCCTCCTTACCGTCTGCTGCCGTCTGTTTTGAGGACGCTGTCGTCCATCTTGGACAGCGTGGCGGTGAGCTGCTGGTTCTTCTTGCTGACGGACGCCTGCAGCTGGCGTAGCGCCGCCCTGCAGGAAGTCAGCACGTCTGACACTTCCTGGCAGTGAGTTTCCACACATTGCTTGTGTTTCTGCAGCTCGCCTACGTGCACACGCACGCACGCACGCACACACACACACACACACACACACACACACACACACACACGTTGGCGTGAGCATGACTGCGTGCGTGCGTGCGTGCGTGTTACCGAGGCGGGGCACGTAGATGCACGCCCTGACATGTTGGGGGTCGAGCTGCTGCATTTGAAGGTCGTGATACGCCTGCACCGCCTCCTTCCTCTCCATCACCGTGGCAACCACAGAGGTCAGGACGTCATGGTAACGATGCTCCAGGTGCTCGAAAAACAACGTGCGCGCCCTGCACATGCACACGGGATCACGTTGGAGGGCGAGCGACCGTTAGCTTACCTCAGCTGAGCGCTAACCTGCCGAGCGAGTGCGTGAGCGTCTCCACAGGAAACACGCTCAGGTGCGTTTCCTGTTGCTTGCTCATGTTGCCGGGCAGGTCACTGGCGGGGCACCTGAAGGCGGGGGCGGAGTAGGACACGCCCCTTGACGATGTGAACGCCAGATTGCTGCTGAGGTCGTAGAGGTCGAGCAGGGACGTCTGCGCCTGCACACTTTAACAGTCACGTCTGTCTTTGTATCGACCAATAAGAAGCTGAGCTCACCTCCGCCAGCCAATCACAAGGCTTCTCAGGCTCGGCGCCGTCCTCAGCGCCGTCCTCAGCGCCGCTGATGATGTCAGCGACTGGCGGGAGTTTCTGGAGGTCTTGTGGGTTCTAGAGGACGAGAGTGGCATCTCAGGCCACGTGTGTGTGTGTGTGTGGTTGCCATGGTTACCAGGGTGAAGGCGTCACTGAGGTGGTAGAAGGTGCTGAGGTGTTTGCTGTAGCTGTCCAGCTCGTCCACAAAGTCATGCGGGAGGCGGTCCAACACGCGGCACTGATTGGAGACGCACTCGCCACAGCTGCACACGCACACAGGAAGTGACACCTCCACACCTTCACAGTAAAAGCCTGAGAGTTTGGGTGACGGGTGGCACACCTGACCCTGAGGTTCTGCAGGTAGTGGACGGTTTGCTCCATGGACGTCTTCAGGGCCGCTTCGCTGCTCTCCTGGCGGAGTCCGGCCAGCATCTCGTCCAGGAACACCTTCTTCCTCTGAAGCGTCACGGGGGACACTCGCTCAATAACCCCGCCCACGTGGCCCGGCCCGGCACGGCGCAGCGCTCTCACCTGGACGTGTTTCTCCTGAGCACACCTCAGCTCTTCCAGGCGGCGCTGAACTTCCTCTTCCAGGCTGAGCAGGTTGCCGCTGTGCTCCTCCCACAGCAACGCCAGCGCACGCATCACCAGGAAGGCACGCCTGCTGAGCCTGGCGGACGCCGCCCACAGCCCGTCTGCACACATCTGCGCACACAGCAGCTGCGTCTTCAACATGCGGCGCCAACGTGTGACACGTACAGGCGGAGACTGACATCAATGGCCGCCAGCTGGCCTTCATCCTGCCGCTGGTATTGGCCAATCAGAGAGAGGAGCTCCGACTTGACCATTTCATTCACTTCCTTCTCGGGCAGCTCCAGCGACAAGAGCGCTTCCTGCAGGACGCGGAGCCAGCGGTGGGTTACCACGGCGACATGAAGACGCCCACCGTGCGGTTACCTTGGCGACCTGCGCCTGAGCCAGGCGCTCCTGCCACGTGAGCTCGTAACAACAACGCAACTGATGCAGGAAGTCCGAGTGAAGGCTGTCTGGACACCAGAAGACCGACACGCGTCAATCACCCGTCCCACACGCGGCCCCGGGACGGAGCCTGCTTACCGATGTGTTGATTGACGGCCGTCAGCTTCTCCGACCAATCGGAGACGAGGGCCGTGGAGAAGGAGGGCGGGACCAGGGAGCTGCAACAGATGCGAACGTCAGGTGACACGCGGCGACAGATGCACGTCACGCGTCTCGCACCTGATCTCCGCGATGATGTCGCTGCGTCGCTGGGACAGGCGGCGCACGCTCTGAGACACTTCCTGCGAGGTCATCTGATCCGCCAGCAGCCGCCAGACGTCTCCGCTCGTCAGCCCCGCCCTGCAACACGCCGCACGGTCGGCACTCGCTCTCTCCGGGCCGGACGCTTCCACACCCACCTGAACTCCTGCACCACCTGCTGGGCTCGGCTCCGCCTCCAGCGGCTTAAAGACTCCTCCCACTGCAGATGGAGGAGCGCTTCCTGCTGGAGCGTGGCCTCCTGCAGGAGCAGCAGGACGCGCGCCGCGCTGCGCCGGTTGGCCAGCAGGGTCTGATTGAGCATCTGACGCACATGCGGGTGAGGAGGAGGAGGAGGAGGAGGAGGAGGAGGAGGAGGAGGAGGAGGAAGGGGGGGCGTGTTACCGTGGCCTCGCTGTGGATCTGTCTGTGCATGTCAGCACACGGCAGGAAGTTGATCTTCCCCAGCAGATGGCAGTACTTCCTGAGCACAGGTCTCATCTACACACACACACACACACACACACACACACACACACTAAGTGTGGTCACCATGGCAACCTGAGCAACCTGAGCAACCTGAGCAACGTCACCTTGATGACTCGCTGTCTTTCGCACTCGCCGACTTGGACCTGAAAGTCCACCAGGCTCTTCTTCTTCTGCTTCATCTGCTCCTCAACCTCAGTCCACACGCTCAGCACCTCCTGCACGAGCACACGCACGCACACACGTGACACGCGCACGCACACACGTGCGTCGGTGGCGCCTACCTGCAGGCTGCGTTGCTCCACGTGTTGCATGTTGTCTTGCAGCGCGTCCACAGACATGTTGATGCGCTGCAGAGTGGACAACAGCTGGACGCTGTGCGTCCTCACCTGCGTCTCGCACACCTGCACACACCCCGTGTGGTAAGGCGTGCGTGTGCACGTGCGCGCGCGTGCGTGTTACCTGAGCCAGCTGCGTGAGTTGGGCGTCCATTTGCCGCACGGCTTCCTGGTGTTGCTTCTTCTTGTGTTGGTGGACACGCTGCAGGATGTCACAGGCCACGTGACTGCCGTCTGCGGCAAACAGCACACTGATTGGTCCAAAGTGTCGCCCGTGACGTCATCGCTCGGCGATACCGACCCACAGTGTCAGGAAGTCTTGTGACGTCATCAACTTCTTCATCGCCATCAGCATCCTCTGGCTGCTTCCACGTGCTGGAAAACAACAACAACAACTGCGTGTGTGTGTGTGTGTGTGTGTGTGTGTGCACGTATGTGTGTGTGCGTGTGTTAGCCCTAACCCTAACCTGCTGGTGGCGCTGCCCGGCGTGTTGGTGGCAGACACGCACATCATGGCTGTGTGACGGCGCGCGGCTAACAAACTCTTAGACAGTCGCACCTTCAAACAGAGAAAAGAGATCAGGATTCCAGCTAGCAAGGTAGCAACGTTAGCATGAAAAGGGCGCCAACATCACCTGATCGTCAAAGAGCTGCTGGTACACTTTCCCGCTCGGAACCACTCGGCTCTCCATGCTAACGCTAGCCGGCTAATGCGGTGTTGTTGGTCTCCGTGGCAACGCCGAGCTTTCCATCGCCATGACGACCTCGTCTGCTACTTCGGGTTGCCCCGGATGACGTCATGAAGGAGTGACGTCACGGACCACGAAGGCGACGACGACGATGCTGTAAGTATTCTTGTTTGTTTCTCCTTTACGCTTTTTATACCTTTACATGTAAAAACAACTCTACCTGCTGGCGACCTGTTTTTTATGTTTTTGAAAAAACTTTATCAACAAACATGAGCCAATTGGCCCCGGATGTATATATGTATATATATATATATATGTAATAAGTACGTACACGTCCATTTGATCCACTTTGGAGCACCAGTGATTTGTTTCTGTCATCTTTGCTGCTGGCGACTTGTGGTTGTTGCTGAGAGCAGGTTGACCGTTTGAATAAAACTTTATTCAGATGGCGTACAGGAAGCGGACACCAGTCCGGTAGGTGGCGGCAATGCCAAGGAGCTGACGAGGAGGAAGTGAACCCACAACTTCTACCTTTACCTTCTACCTGTTCTAAGCATCGCTGACTGTAGAACTAGAAGAACTAGATGGAGTAGATGAAACACAACTGGTGTCATTTCCCAGCACCTTTGAAGCAAATGAGAGCAAGCAAGTCGGCATTGTTGGATTTATTGACAGCTCTGTCCGTGACAGCACGTGACAGGAAGTAGACACTAGGCCGTTCCGCCGTCACGATCACGTGCACATCAGCCGCTCATCCAAACCGAACACGACGGTGATGACGGCACAAACACGTCACGTCACTGACC
This sequence comes from Doryrhamphus excisus, assembly GCF_030265055.1. Classification (NCBI taxonomy): domain Eukaryota; kingdom Metazoa; phylum Chordata; class Actinopteri; order Syngnathiformes; family Syngnathidae; genus Doryrhamphus; species Doryrhamphus excisus. The sequence continues at coordinate 26,253,596 of NC_080469.1, read as the reverse complement.
GACATCATCGATGACGCCATTTTAGCCGGAGGCTAACAGGCGTTGCTACATTAGCGTGGAGAACAGTTGGTGACAGCAAGCAAGGGTAAGAAGTGCATTGTGGGAAATGTAGTTTCAACTCGACACAATAATGTACACATGATGCAGACGTTGCAATCGTTTCTTATCAAATAGTACAAGAATTCTTGACATAAAACTGCTGGTCTTAAAACTAGACTCATCTTCTGTAGTCCAGGTCTAAGGTTAGTCCTGGTGTAAAGTTGGACTGGGTCTAAGTTTGAACCCGTTTCAAAGTTGAAGCAGGTCTAAAGCTAGTCCTGTCTAAGGCTGGGCCAGGTCTAAAGTGAGTTCTGGCTAGTCCGCCTTTTTTGCCAGAACAGGAAGATGGCGTGCAGAGCAATTGATTGGTCGATGCTTGAGGCGTCTTTTCGGTACATCGGACGACCTCGCCGCGTACGAGTAGCACGCTAAATGAGCACGATGACAATTGGAAAAACGTAACAACAAGGACAAATAGTGTGGCTGCATGAGCCTGAATTAGCATTAGCCACATACAGTATGTACACGCTCAGTAGCTCAGTTAGCAACGGCAAAGTAGCTACACACGCTAACATTAGCTGCTAAGTAAACATTGGCCCTTTATGATGCTACATGTTGCTAACTTCGTCAAGGCTAGTAAGACATGAGTAACATCATTGCAACACGCTAAGCTAACGTAGCATTTGGGTTGATTGGCAGGTGGAGGTAGACACATCTGGTCATTAGTGATGACATCATGCCATGGAACTTCTAGGGGGCGGAGCCTCTGCACCAGCAAGTTTGTGGGCAGTGACGTCAGAATCTAGATGAGGTTCATTTGGTCTGACGCTTCTGTACTCTTAAACAATTCTTTTGGACGGACCAAAGTAGTACCGTAAAGTAGTACCCTCCCCCCCCCCCACACCTAAAGAACGGGGCGCTGGATGGCGCCGGATGGCGCCGTCGCCTGCCTTCGTTGACAGGAAGACAGCGGAAATGAATCGGCTGGCGTGACACGTCACAGGAACATCACGTGACCACTCGGATGGCGAGCGCTAGCAAGCGGTCCAAACCGTTAGCTAGTACAAAGTACTACTTGGGTCTGTTAAAGGAGTTCTTTAAGAGTACAGAACGTAGACGTATATTCCAGAAAGATCCTCAGACTTGGCGGTTATTGCTCGGTTCATGAATACAAAAATAGACAAATATCTACTGAGTCAGCACATTGACAGCACTGATGTGACTTCCTGTCCCACAGGCTCCGCCCCTCTGATAAACCACAGGAACCACAAACACTCAGGAGCTACCAAAATAAAAGCACATGTGCGTGGCGGCGGGTGTTCAGACCACGGTGCTGACGGAGGGATCCGACAGGTTGATCTGTCCGGTGATGTCGGTCGGGTACGGCTACACGTTGGAGGAGAGAGAGAGAAGAGCCGTTAGCGCCCCGCCTTCAAATCTAATGCAGTCCGTTCATCCGGACCAATCAAAAGACGGCATCCTTGGGGAGTGACAGGAGGTCCCGCCCACCGCCCTCCTGTCGCCTCAGACGGACTCGGGCCAGCGAGACCACCCCTCCCAACGCCTGCCCCTCGGCCCCGTTCACGTTGTCGCGGTTACGCGGACATGGCCATCCTCTGAGCTGATGACATCACTTCCCGTGAGAGCGAGAAAAAGAAAGTGAGAGCGCGGCGCCGGTCGATCGGCACGCAGCTCACCTTGGCCGCCGCTGCAAGCGAAGAGAGTTAGCAGAGGACAGGAGCGCTGCGAGGAGATGGACGCTGAGATGGGGGGGACACGAGGACGAGACAAAGATAACAGGAGAGAAGAGACCACACACTCTGACCCTAAAAACACGGACAGAATCCCAGCACAGCTAAACGCATGCGTCCTGTCCTCACGCCCTTTTGTCCACGGGCAGCAAAGATGGCCGACGCACAGACAGTCAGCACGGAGATGAGGGGGCGTGGCTTAGCGAGAGAGGATGGCGGCTGGACAGAAGAGGCAGAGGAGAGGACAGCAGGAAAAATCTCCTTACCGTGGCGTCCACGCAGGCCCGACGCCGTTTGAGGTCGGAGGTCGCAGTGATGGACCTAAAAGAGCCTTTGGGCTCGGGCTCTGCTCTACCTTTCCTATCCTAAAATAGACGATACACGTTAACACCCCCACACCCACCTGTGTGCGTGTGCGTGTGGTCTCCCGAGCTTCCCGGAAACAGGAAGTGATGGTCCAGTAAAACAGAGTTTGTCCGTTTTACCACCGTGTCAGCGACAAGACAGGAATCAAACACACGACACACACAACAAATCAAGTCGAGGAAATAAGGGGGTGGGGCAAGATGGAGGATGAATGACAGCGTGGGAGGGGCAGCGTGACCTCTGAACCCTGACGGCTACCTGAAGGTTCTTCCTCCACACGTTGACGGCGGCGAACGCCAGCTGCATCTGCTTCCTGCGAGCGTCTTTGTGCCGCTTGTACGCGATCTCGATGAAGATCAGGAAGATGCCGGCGACGATGCCGCCCGCCACCAGCATGAACACGCCTGCAGACACGTACCCATCAGCATCTCTGCTCATCAGAAACAGCTTGAACGGACCCCTCCCTGGTGGGCGTGTCCCCTGGGAGTGTGCCCCGGGTACAACAACAACAAGGGGACATGATCGTAGGCAGACCGTAGGCTGGCCGGCGATGCCTTCAGGCAACAGGACTCCGGTCTTCAAACTTGGCCCCACTTGCTTCCAATCTAACGGCTTCTACCTCCGAGTCCGAGTCCGAGGTTCTTGCCCGGAAAATGGTGGCGTGCCATCTCCGGGTCAAGGATGAGCCAAGTAGAGGAGTTCCTCAGGGTCACGAGGATGGCATGGATTGGTGTGGAGTCTGCAGTGATGCGGTCGCTGTACTGGACTGTCCAGGTGAAGAGAGACCTGAGCCCCCCTGAGACCTTAAACCCCCATCCCGTCCCATCCATGTGTCCACCCTCACCGATGGTCAGGACGAGATTGCTGATACCAGCGCTGGAAATGGTTTACCCCGTAGGGTGGCTGGACTCTAAGGGTCTGGGGAGGGGCCAGTTGAGGTGGCCTGGGCGTCCTGGAGGCCTCAGCAATGTTGTTCATGTGGCGCAACAACGTCCCGTCTACCTTTACGTGAAAGGTACCACACAGGAGGCTGGTTTCTGCAAGCCCAGACTCAGCCGCCCATTTGCATCTTCTAAAGGAGGGACAACGATGTCCGGATCCTGGATGGAGGGCACCGCTGGTCTGCCAGGGGTGTGAAAAACCATCTACCAACTCCCATGGTCTGCTTACGATCATGCCCGGACGTCCCTCCCTCCAAGATCCTCCCGTTTTGGGGAACCATGGCCCCCGGTGCCACCAGTTAGGGGCCCCGTCTATTGACAGAAAAAGATGATGCGTGGTGTTCTGACCTGCCATGTTCTCAAAAGTCAGGGTAGCAGGGGCGTTGCTCCTGGAGTCACACTCCTGGTATCGAACCCAGGTCTTGTCCAGGTCCTCCATGAAGCCATTCTCATGAGAGCTGTGGACAGATGGAGGACGTGGATCAGGCCGCGGTCACGCGCTGAGGGTCGGGTGCCGCCTCACCTGAGAATAGCCAGGGACACGTTCTGCTTCCAGGGACTGTCCTTCCTCATTCCGATCCCAAATCCCGAACGGAAGAAAAGTTCTCCCGTGGTCACCAGGTCGCACTTCTGGGACGCCTCGAACTCCAGCACGGCGCTGTCCCAGATGAAGGCGTGCAGCTTGCTGTGGGGGTCAGACCCGAGGTCAGCGAGCTCTGCGCTATGCTGCTGTGGCGGTCACGTGACCCCGCCCCCCCCCTCACTTGTCTCGCACGGCCTGGATGGCCTCGGCGGCGCTCTCGTAGTTGTGCTTCTCCATGTGGCGATACATGGTGCTCAGCTCCACCTGCCGCCGGAAGTAGATGTCCACCGAGCTCTGCTTCACCGTGGCGTAGATGAACTTGTCTGACGGGTTACGAAGCTGCGGGGTGCACGCCGCAACGTCACGCTCTACACGTGGGACGCATGCGCCGCGTGCTATGCACAACACGTCAACATGACGCTCCTGAGACATGCCACTCTACACGTACCGCACCGTCACTCGCTACACACGCAAAACACATGCTACACACGCAATACACACAGTACACATGCAAAACACATGGCACATAGCACACATGCTACAATACACATGCTACATATATGTCACACCGTGATGGTGTGATGATGGCATGATATGATTTATGATGATATGATTTATGATGATATGACTTATGATGATATGACTTATGATGATATGATTTATGATGATATGACTTATGATGATATGACTTATGATGATATGACTTATGATGATATGATTTATGATGATATGATTTAGTATTCACGAGTATTCACCCTGGGGTCGTTGATGCCAGTGATGCGCTCCTCAGGCCGGTCCAGCACCAGGAAGGCCGCCAGGTTGGCGGTGTACGAGGCCACGATGATCATGGCGAAACCCGCCCACACCATTCCCAGAATCCTGGCCGAGAAACTTCGCGGGGCTCCTGTGACGAGGAAGACGGGCGTGAGACGGCGGAGGCGAGGAGGCGAGGAGGCGCCAGGTCACTCACCTTCTCCGATCCCGGAATTGAGCAGCACTCCCCACGAGAACCACATGGCCGAGGACAGGGTGAGGGCGTCTTCTTCCTCTTCTTCGCTGTTGACCTTGAACCTTCCAAACGGGCTGCACACGCACACACACACGCACCACGTCAGCACGGCGGGCGCCCCACGCCAGGAACACGTGGCCCTCACCTGAAGCGGTCTAATAGGTAGAGCATCACTGCCACCACGTGGACCGACAGGCCGACTAAGAGCCACAGGGTGCTTTGGAACGGCTGCATGAAGGAGTCCAGGGTGCTGCGAGGGATTTCCTGCACACACGGGCGGGTCACGTGGCGGCTCGCACGGCCGGGTCATGTGACGTGTGACGTGTGACGTGTGACCCCCCCCCCCCCCTCACCTTCTTCACCAGGATGGTGAGGCCCTGATACTTGAAGGGCTTGGAGAACTCGATGTACTGGGCACGCTCGTTGTTGATGGTGAGGGGGGCCACGATCATGTCGGCCAGGCCCCCCAGCAGCTCCCCCATCATGCCGTTCCACTCCTTCTTGTTGCTGTTGTTCACCTGGTGGGCGGAGCCCCGTTAGGACACGCCGCACGCGGAGATGTGTGGAGATGACCACATGCGGGATGGAGGGATGGTCGTCATGGTGACGGGGGTGATGAATGACCGGGGGCGGCTGGAGCCCAGTGACATCACAGTGACGTCTCCAGAACCGTGAGATGAGTTACGGCCAACCGTGATGCATGCTGGGACTTGACCTACTCGCTCCTGGGTGCCAAATTTGCCGTCAGCCACCAGGTGGACCTCGTAGGTGAAGTTCATGCTCATGGCCAGCTTGATGAGAAGGTCGATGCAGAAACCGTAGCAGCACTGGGGAACTGTGGGCTGCCCTGCGCACGCACACACACACACGTGTACACAAGGTCTCATGGTGGTCATGGTGGGCTGCTCCTTCTCACCTGGGATGGTCCCGTTGGGTCCGGTACAGATGACCTTCTTAATCAGGACACCATTGACGGAGTACTCCTCCTTGCACGTGCCGTCAGCCTTTGTTGGCTTCACGTACACAAAAGGCTCCTGGTGGATGGTCACGATCTACACACACACAATTACAGCATGGTACACAATACACACTACACACACTACACACACTACACACACTACACACCTTGTGTTGCCTACCTTCAGTTTGGTTGACATCTGATAACCTATTGGCCTCTCTGTCTCCCCACCAGGCCAGATGATCTTCCTCTGGGGGTTCATCACCACCTCACACGCACAGTTAGCATATATCATGTTAGCATATATCATCTTAGCATATATCATCTTAGCATATATCATCTTAGCATATATCATGTCATTGTTTTCGCAATTATAATTGTAAGCTTGTAGGTATAATATTAGCGGGTATAATTGTTAGCTTGTCAGTATACTATTAGCGGGTATAATTGCTAGCTTGTAGGTATGCTATTAGCAGCTATAATTGTTAGCTTGTAGGTATGATATTAGCAGCTATAATTGTTAGCTTGTAGGTATAATATTAGCAGGTATAATTGTTAGCTTGTGAGTATAATATTAGCGGGTATAATTGTTAGCTTGTAGGTATGCTATTAGCAGCTATAATTGTTAGCTTGTAGGTATGATATTAGCAGCTATAATTGTTAGCTTGTAGGTATAATATTAGCAGGTATAATTGTTAGCTTGTGAGTATAATATTAGCGGGTATAATTGTTAGCTTGTGAGTATACTATTAGCAGGTATAATTGTTAGCTTGTAGGTATGCTATTAGCGGGTATAATTGTTAGCTTGTGAGTATACTATTAGCAGGTATAATTGTTAGCTTGTAGGTATGCTATTAGCGGGTATAATTGTTAGCTTGTAGGTATGCTATTAGCGGGTATAATTGTTAGCTTGTGAGTATACTATTAGCGGGTATAATTGTTAGCTTGTGAGTATACTATTAGCGGGTATAATTGTTAGCTTGTGAGTATACTATTAGCGGGTATAATTGTTAGCTTGTGAGTATACTATTAGCAGGTATAATTGTTAGCTTGTAGGTATGCTATTAGCGGGTATAATTGTTAGCTTGTGAGTATACTATTAGCAGGTATAATTGTTAGCTTGTAGGTATGCTATTAGCGGGTATAATTGTTAGCTTGTGAGTATACTATTAGCAGGTATAATTGTTAGCTTGTGAGTATACTATTAGCGGGTATAATTGTTAGCTTGTGAGTATACTATTAGCGGGTATAATTGTTAGCTTGTGAGTATACTATTAGCAGGTATAATTGTTAGCTTGTGAGTATACTATTAGCGGGTATAATTGTTAGCTTGTGAGTATACTATTAGCGGGTATAATTGTTAGCTTGTGAGTATACTATTAGCAGGTATAATTGTTAGCTTGTAGGTATGCTATTAGCGGGTATAATTGTTAGCTTGTGAGTATACTATTAGCAGGTATAATTGTTAGCTTGTAGGTATGCTATTAGCGGGTATAATTGTTAGCTTGTGAGTATACTATTAGCAGGTATAATTGTTAGCTTGTGAGTATACTATTAGCGGGTATAATTGTTAGCTTGTGAGTATACTATTAGCGGGTATAATTGTTAGCTTGTGAGTATACTATTAGCAGGTATAATTGTTAGCTTGTGAGTATACTATTAGCGGGTATAATTGTTAGCTTGTGAGTATACTATTAGCGGGTATACTTGTTAGCTTGTGAGTATACTATTAGCGGGTATAATTGTTAGCTTGTGAGTATACTATTAGCGGGTAGCCAGCGTGCTTGTCAGCAGGTGCGATTGTTCCGCGTACCTGCGATCCGTTGAAGATCCCGACGGGGACGAGGCGTCCAGGTTTCTGCAGGTAGTTGAGGATGCTGTAGGTAGCAAAGCGGCGGTCGCCATCGTCGTTGAACTCGATTCGTCCCGTCAGGCCGTCGGGATATTTGGAGGACATCAGCACCCTGACGAGGCCAAGAGGACGTTGGCGAAGGTCAGGTGATGTTGGCCAAGCAGCAGAAGCGTGGCTGACCTTTTGAAGAGGGGTCCCGTCCTCCAGATGTTTGTGTTTCCCACGCAGCCTCGCGGCGGCTCCGTGATGTTCTCCTTCTCGAAGAGCTCCTGCAGCGACTGCGCCACCACCGCCACGGCGTCCATGATGTGGGCCGACTCGTTCTTACCGTTAATCAGCTGCAGACCCAGCAGGCCTGCACGCAGCCAGAAACGTTAAACACGGCGCTGGCACGCGTCCTCGCCACACGGGTCCTCGCCACGCGGGCCCTCCCGAGGTAATTAAGCAGACGTGGTTAATTACGCTTCAATGTCATTGAAGGTCACACATTGGAGGCATGCTGGGACTTCACAGCCGTTTGTTCCACTTCCTCTTCACTTGGCACACCAGCGCTACAGCAGCTGTTAGCTAGCACTGTTAGCATTCCCAGTGCTGACTTGAGGAATGCTAACAATGCTAGCACTTGGTGTGCCTGGTGAAGAAAGTCAGCGAGGTCACCTGACTTGACTTCTATTTTTAGCATTCCTTTCTTTGCTGCGGTATGGTGCGTGTGAGACACGTTGTGATTGACAACCCTGCTGATGAGGCTTTTAATGTGAAAGGGTGGAAAGCCACAAACGGCTGCGACTTGACTTGAAGTCACATGACATCATGTGACTCCACGTCTCCGAGAGGGCGGAGAGTAACCATGTAACCATGGCAACAGGCTGCGAAGATCAGCCAATAGCCGGACGCCGCTTTAGACGAGACCTGCGCAGGCGTCTGGCTATTGGCTGATCTGCCGATTGACTCCGCCCAAGCTGCGGTGGGCGGGGTCTGGGCGGACCAAATGCTGTGTGTAAATAATCAAGCGTCTTACCGGTCAGTCCACCTCACGTTAGCGTAGCAACGCTAGCTGTCTGTCTGCCCCCCCCAGCTCCCCAAAAAAGATCCCTCCCCCACCCACGCACCCCCCCCCCCCCACACCCCTCGCCGGTCTAACACGACAAGACGGACGGCGTGAGGAAAGATGCTAAAGAAACAAACAAAAGATGTTAGCACATAGAAAAGCACACTCTAGCTAGCAGGGGTGCAAACATTCATCATGGAGGACAAAGTATCATACACAGGACACCGGTATCATACATGACACATGTTCTACGTGTATGTGGAATATTACATCACGCTTACGTTTCATAGCATGCTAATTTTAGCTAAACATAAGCTAACCGATGGATGATGTGAAAATGAATAGTTACACCCCCAGCAACAATGAAAGCTTTAAACATGGCTGACATGTTTAACTACACGCCACTAAGAAGCTAATTAGCGCTAACCACCATTAGCTTCCATGTTTCCATCAATGTTGTTTACACACGATGGCACATGTAACCATAGCAACCACCCGCTACACACCAACGCTACATGTAGCGCAGCCACTTTAAACAAAAAGCAGCACAACACGCACATGCTAATGTAGCTCAATGCTAACCCTACTGCTGTTTAACATCCACATCCTAACAAATGCGCTTTTACGCCAGGCGCTAACACAAGTATATGCTAACCCTACAGCTAGATTCTTACCCTACACATGCACCCTACAACTGCTTCACAGCTACACTTTAACATAGCTAAATGCTAGCCCTACAGCTGTTTAACATCCACATGCTAATGTAGCAAAATGCTAAATGTACAGCTAGATGCTTTAGATGCCTACCCTGCACACGTAGCTAAAAGCTAACCCTTCAACTGTTTAGCATCACATGCTAACAAAGCTAAATGCTAACCCCACATGCTAACATCTGCATGGTAATGTAGCCAAACGCTAACCTTAAAACTTAGCATCGAGCGTAGCTAAATGCTAACCCTACAGCTGTTACACCCGCATGCTAAGAACGGCTAACAGTACGCATGCTAACGGGTGGGCGTTAAAGAAGCGCGACGGTCTAATTGCTGGAAGGTTAGACCTGAATGGAGGAGGAGGTCATGAGAGATGATCTTCTGCGTGTGGACGTGTGGAAAGATGGACAGTTGGAAGCGGAGCGGTGGAAGGAGAAGACCACAAGAGAAGACCAGGGAGGAGGAGGAGGCTGACGTACCGTCTGGAGCTTCACTCAGAGCTTTCCCCGTCATCTCCCTCTCACCGACGATCCAAACGTAACCGGAACCCGTCATGTTGAGCTGGCGAGCGGCTTTGTAGACGCCTGCTGCTTCGTCCTCGCTGGAGACAAGGTAGGGCGGCGTCAGCAAACATCAGCAGCTCGTGGTGGGACTTGTCGTGGGACTCGTGACCGACCTGGCGGACAGGATGATGACTCGGGCCTCCAGGTCTTTGGCCTCCAGCAGCAGAGCGGTCAGGTTGGTGTCCTGGTTGAAGAGCAGGACCTTCTCGGCCTGGACATCCAACATGGAGGACAGCACACGTCATAGGACACGCCGCGTTAGCTGGCACGCGGGCCGCACCCTCCCCTCCCGCCAACCACGCCCCCGACCATGCTCCCTCTCGCTCCGGTGGGGGGGCGGGACAAAAGTGGCACATGCAAGAGTCCAACCAACCAATCAGGGTCGTGCATGTTGAGAGAGCGCTGATGCAACCGCAAATCAAAGAAAAGACTCGAGTGGCGTGGGGGTGGGTGGGGGGGCGGAGGAGCGGGCGGATCCCGCCTGGCCCGCTGACCCGGCCCCTGCATGCAACCCTCACATGGGGAGAGGTGGAACTAGGGATTGGGGGGGTCGCCTGTCCTTTGCTAACATTCCCACGGGTCATGACAAAAGAAAAGAAAGATGGCGGCCACCAGGATAACAAGTCTATCTTGGATCTGGGTGGGCGGGGCTCGGCATCACCAGGCCGGTTGGGCGGCGTGCATCGTGGTCGTGACCATGCAAGTTTATACCTTAGGCGTTCTCCTGAAGTCAAAGTTGTGGTGGTCCACGTTTTCATAGTTCCTGATTTTAGTCTGATGATGGGTCATGTGACACAGAGACAGAACGACACAACAGTCAGAGAACAACAAACAACCTGCAAACACAGCACTGTGCCCGGCTCCGCCCACTCCGCTTTGGCTTTCTCCGACGCGCGACTGACATGTTTGGTTCAAGGAAGTCTTTCTTCCGAATTCACAGTCGGAGCGCCAAGAGTTATTTTTAGCCGGCTAAAGAATAAACACGAGACGAGCCTAGCCTGGTCGAGCCTAGTCTAGCCTAGCCTAGCCTGGTCGAGCCTAGCTTAGCCTAACCTAGTCGAGCCTAGCCTAGCCTAGCCTCTTCTGCTTCCACAGACGGCAGGCAGCATGTATGATGAAACCTGCTAGCTAGCTATCAAAGCAATGTTAGCCAAGGTAAACATCTGGGTGCATGCTTGGTGGCCCCAACCGGAGGAGCTGAAGTACCTTGGGGACTGGTTTACCAGTCAGGGAAGGATGGAAGGTGAAATAGCCAGGCCGTCTGCATCGGTCCGTTGTGGTCCAGGGGGACCTCGGCCCAAAGGCAAGGCTCTTATTTAGTGCTGGATCTACCTTCATGAGCTTTGAGTCGTGACCGAAAGGACAGGATGAGTTTTCTCCGTAAGGTGAGGAGCACGATGAGCTGAGGTGTTCAGGGCACTTCGGAGAGGCTGTCTCTCAACTGGCCTGGAACGGCTCAGGATACGGAGCTGGACCAGAGGGAAGTCTGGGCTTGTGCTTAGGCTGCTGTACTCGAGGGACTGTCAACTGGGAGAAACCAGGAGGATTCCTCAAGGAAGACCCTGGACGCATTGCAGAGACTGGACTGGGAGAAACCAGGAGGACTCCTCAGGGAAGACTGTGGACTGGGAGAAACTCTGCATAGAAGGCAAACCATAGAAGCACGAGCCCACACCAGAGGGTTGGGCTTTAGGGCATCTGGTCAAGATACCTCCCAGACGCCTCCCTGAGGAGTCGTTGAGGGCACCTCCCAGCGGTAGGAGGCTTTGGGGAAGACCTAGGACACATCGGAGAGACTGTCTGTACTGGCCTGGAACGGCTCGGGATAGGAATGTGGACCAGAAGGAAGTCTGGGCTTGCCTGCTTAGGCTGCTTTCCCTGCAACCAACCTTGGATAAGCGTAGCAAGATGATGGATGGATGGATGGATGCTTAGCGAGCTAGAAATAATCAACGTGCTAACGCTGTGGCCTCCAATAGCTGTGACGCTGAGCTAGTGTGGCAGCTAGCTAGCGGTGGCGTTAGTCCTCGTTTGTCCGCCCCAGCGGCGCATCTCATTAAATTTCCATCCCAACATCTCCGCCTTGGAGAAGACCAGCCTGGCTTGGATTTGGGACACCAAGCTACGCTGCTGTAGCGTTAGCATCGCAAAGACAACACATGCAGAGTTAGCACTTTAGCAGGTGCCATTTATTACCACCCTTGACTTCATGGATGTTAGCTTTAGTTAGCATGCGGCACGTTAGCCAACATTCGTATGCTGCCTCTCATCAAATATTCAACCAGTCGGCCGCCTCCCCCCATGGCGCCGAAGCCACGCCCACAGCAAACAAGTCCACATGACGAAAGGTCGCGTTAGCTTTGCTGAGAGAAGCTAATAGATGCTAACGGCCACGCCCCAGTTAGCGTGTGGCTGACGTCTGGCTTAAGCGTCTTTGTGGGCGAGGAGCAGGAAGTCGTTAGCAACAGCGCCTGAGTCACATGACACACAAAGAAAAGACGGAAGCGGTGAAGACGAGGATGATGAGGATGAACGCTGCGACTGTCTTTGTGAGGACAACGGGTGGTTGTCGTGGCAACGCCCCACTGCCTCGCCTTTCAGTGGACATGGTGGACGCAATGTCCTCACAAAGAGGTGTGTGTGTGTGTGTGTGTGTGTGTGTGTGTGTGTGTGTGCGTGCGTGCACGTGCGTGCGCGTCCTCACTTTGGTCTCCTTCTCCTCCAGCAGCGTCTCCAGCCTCTTCTGCGCGGCTCGGCCTTCGTGGTCGTCGCTGACGATGAGGATGATGTGGTTCCACCTGAACTCCCGCATGAGGTCAAACCAGACGTTGGCCTGGTGCGAGTATGGCGGCACCGTCCTCAGGAAGGACAGGTGGATGCTCTGAGGGACACAAGGCGGTCACGTGAGCGCCGTGCGTGCGGACGCCAGATGGCGGAGGGGCGGCACCTTGTCGGAGTAGATGGACATGCGCGTGGTCAGGCCCACCACGGGGATGCGGTAGAAGCCCGCCGTGTAGGAGACGGGCGTGGGCGTCAGGTGGTCGTTGGACTGCGGCGGGTGGCTCACCAAGATGGCGTACACCTGCAGCAGGAGAACACGCCATCTTTGATGTGCGCGTGCGTGTGTTTAATCCGGGTGCGGATTAACGGCGTGTTAATCTGACGGACGCCATGTCGGGGGATGATTTGCGGGATGAGGTCACCTGGTTGTAGATGAGATCCTCGCAGACGGACAGCGCCATCTGGATGGCGTTGGGCTTGTGCGTGACAGAGATGGCGTTCATCTTGAACTTGTCGCGGCCGTAGAGGGCGTTGGCGTGGCTGACGGCCTCCTTGAAGACCTGCTCGTAGCGCTTCTGGCTCAGCACGGCGCCCACGTTGACCAGCCGCGGCTCGCAGCCGCACAACGCCACGGAGCTGCAGTGGAGCACCGCCAGGAGCAGCGCGGCGCGCACCTCCACTGGGGGGCGCCACAGGTACGCGGTTAGTGTCTGTGACGTCATCATGCGCGCCTAGTGACGTCACGAGCGGCAGCGGGGTGCGGACAGTAAAAGCTGCGACTTACTCGTTCAGAAGCTGCTTTCAAAATAAAAGTCCAAACAGATGGTTGTGACGTCACAGGCGGCGATTCAATGTCGTCATCCGCTTTGTTGCTTCGATGTCGTCAATCACCTCCTTTGTCCGTGTCACAACCTCGCTCACGTGCCTCCTGCTCTCGCGCGCTTCGTCCTGTTGATTCCCGCGCTGCACGCGACAACAACATCGACATCAGACACTCACATCACGCGCACACCTTGACTTACCCTTGCTGTTTCCGCGCGTGTGTGCTCGTGCCAAATGACCCGATGATGCTCGCGAGCTCGATCGCGCCTGTCCTTGATGCTCACGCGCGGTCCCGAGGCGGAGGACAAGACCGGAGGCGGGAGGACGCGCGCACGGCAACGCGCATGCGCACACACATTCAACAGCTGTGCCTAATGTTGTGACCGTGACGATGTACGTCATAAATGTTCATACATGCTCTGTTACCGTGGCAACCGGGACGATGGTCGCCACGGTGACAAGCCTCGAGCTCGTCCACCTCGTGACGTCATTGACGTTACCTGCTCAAATGTCTGGCAAAGATGGTGCGGGCGGCGAGATTTCACCTGTCACGTGACCTGGCACAGATTTTTAACACGGCTGTGACTTGTGAGGGTGGGCGTGCCCCGCGTGACGTCATCACGCCAGAGTCAAGCGTGACCTCAATGTCACGCCGTCTTCTCATTCAGGCCAGAGTCCGCACACGCGCACACGCGCGTGTCAGGGTGGGGGAGGATGGAGTCGGGGCTGTTCCGGTCTAAAATCAACAAATCAAAGTCAACAAGAAAACAGCAAATACAGAAGAAGAAAAGACCGACGCTATTAGCATGACGTGTTGTCTTCCCTCCATAAACTAGTCAGTCTGATGACGTAGCTGACATGTTTATCACGTGACGCCTGCCAAAGTGACCCACTGCGGTGTCTTTATTCTCCCGGCCGCCAGGGGGCGACAGGGACTCACGACTCTACTCGCCCTGTTAGCATTAGCTTCAGCCGGCCGATGCGGTGAGCTAACGTCATGTTTGGTGGAGCTAATATCTACCGTTTAGGTACAATTGACCGGTTCAACTTGCCGTAATCGTCAGCTATTGGGACGCTGGGGGCTGCTTGTGTTCGGGCCTGGTGGTAAGGGTGGTGACGATGAGAAGGAAAAGCAGTATTGCTGTAAAAGGAAGGCCTTGACAACAACAACAACAACAACAACAACAACACTAGCGGACTGCTTGCTACGTTGTGGCGGCGAAGGACGATGGGCAAGAAAACAAACAGGTCAGAAACGGAAAAGACGATCGTCGTTTCCTGCAGTCCGGATCTTGAACTTTGTGCCCCAACAGAGGCGAGGAGGCTGCGGGGCCAACCAATGGAGGCGAGCCCTCTGGGTCACGTGACCAAGCAGGAAGCGAACGTGCCTCTGCGGGTGTGTTTGCTAACTTGTGTTCTGAATCAACACGTCAATCTTTTAGTTTACATTGCTGACTTCTGTGTTGGTAGATGGACTTCGCCCTTCCGGCCACCAGGGGGCAGCAGAGGTCTGCGCCGCCAACAGGACCGCCGAGGTCTGCTGATTGGCTATGCTATGCTATGCTATATTATGCTATGCTATGCTAGGCTGTATCACGTTTAGCTGACTGATGATGCGTGTTTATGTCAGCTCCACACGGCGGGGTCACTAAAGGTCACCATCCAGCAGAGCAGCGACTGTCGGGAGGTCGCACGCGGGGCCAAAATGGACGACAGGCTCCTCTGTCACGTGTGCGGTGTCACCTGTTCCTCGCTGCAGGTGAGCATGCGCTCCCATGACAACATGGGATTGTTAGTTAGCGTGTGCGTGTGCGTGTCAGGTGTTTGAGGTGCACATGACGGGACCAGATCACATGACCAAAGTGAAGGCCATGACGCGCTCCATCAGTGTCGGCGCACACACCATCCTGGCAAGGTAGGAACACACACACCTTAAGGTGACTGTAAGCCACGCCCACTCCCACCCTCCAGGAGGCGTCGCTGGTGCGACACGTGTCAGACCAACTTCACCGGCGACATCGTCCTCCACCGACGCAGCGGACCACACAAGGTGCGTGACGAGTGATGACATCATCATGTGGAGACGTGTGTGTCCATGTGTGTGTGTCCATGTGTGTGTGTCCATGTGTGTGTGTGTGTGCAGGCGTGTAAGCGGGACTCGCGGCCCTTCTGTGCGGCGTGCACGCGCCACTTCAAGTCCCCCAGGAAGTTGGTGGAGCACATGAAGTCTGCAAAGCACAAACGTCAGGTGACTAGAGGGTCACATGACTTGGATGGCCCCATTGATGAGTGTGCGTGTCGCCCGCAGGCGCACCAGGAGGAGGAGCTCATTACTGTGGACGCCATCGGCTGCTTCGAGGAGGAAGTGAAGCAGGAAGCCAACGTGGAAGTCATGTGACTGGCAGAGTGGCGCACCCTGTGCTGGGACGGCCCGCCTCCTCCCTGCCGCTGAGTCATGTGACCTGTGTCGATGGCCAGGGCTGATGCTTCCTAGCTAACGCGGCTTGCAGCGGGTCACATGACAGGAAGCTTAGGGCGGCCATGAGTGCGTGTGATGATCGTACCTGCTGATGATGTTTACAGTAAAGAGGATAAAATACATGGCTACTCTTTATACTGCACTTATTAACATTAGAGCCCTCTAGACATGAAGTAGCACCCCTACAGTCGCCTGTGACGTGATTAGAGCTATTTTGTGTAATAAGAGAAACTAGCACCTTCTACATCCTTGCTAGTGAAGGCGTCCATGACGGGTCACATGACTGCTGTGTAGTGTTCAGTGTGAGATGGTGTTACAGCGGGCGTCCAGCAGGGGGAGCTGCCCCCCCCCCCGCCCCCCCATCCCTGTGGTAAAGATGCTGAGTCCTGGCCACCTTTCTGCTTTAAGAAAGAAGCAAGAATGACCTTTGACCCTCAAGCTGCAGCATCACACACGTTCAGAGTCTGTGCATGCAGGGTCCGAGGTCCCATGTGACCTTTGACACCAGGTGGCGTGTTAGCATTAGCAGTGTATGATGTTTTGATGTTTCAAAATAAAAGTCTTGATAAGTACACTTGATGTTGATGTGATGAATGCTAGTGCAGTTAGCTAACTAGTGTAGCTAGGTAGTGTTGTGGTACTGTGGTGTGTAGTGCAGTGTGTAGTGTGTGCGGTTGTGTAGTGTGTAGTGTGTGCGGTAGAGCAGTGTGTAGTGTAGTGTGTAGTGTGTGCGGTAGAGCAGATGTGTTTGCAAGGAGCTTTTAATGAAGCTTTTAATTCCTTTTGTCTGAATGTTCTTTGTGGATCCATTATCTCCAAGGACGCTGGTCTGCCTGACTGCCTGCTGGTCCTTGTGTCGCTTGGCTGCTGCACGCTGTGTGTGTGTGTGTGCGTGTGTGTGTGTGTGTGTGTGCTGGCTAATGGGTCACATGATCAGCTGTCACATTCAAAGTTGACTAAAATGTTCTTTTTTTGGAGACAAGGCCAACCTGTGTGTGTGTGTGGGGGGGGGGGGGGGGGCCCACCAGGACCTGGATGTGGGGGTGTGACAGACAGGTCCACTCCTCCCGGACGCCCCGCTTGGACTGTCAAGTCCTAACCTGCAATTAGCGTGACGGCCATGATGGAGATGACTTCCTGTCTGCTGTCATCACTTCCTGTTGGACATGAGGACAGGTGACACATGGGGGGGGGGGGGCTAATGGAGCAGGTAGACAGTGAATTCATTAGAGTCATTTATAACCCCCCCCCCACTGAGATAAACATTCCTGCTCTTACCGCCTGTCACTCATGTTAGCTTAGCATGAGTGATGATGTTACATTGCTACGTGTACACGACCTAGCTTATCTATGGGGGGGGGGGACATCCCTCCTCTGGATCTTCCCCTGGATGGCATCCCATACACATTTGGGGATGGATAGAAACATATTGTATATTATATCTAATAATACATATATATTATATATGATGAGAAGGGAAATAGATCATTTCTATTTTTATTCATGTTTCCAATATTCTTACATGAACAGCCATAACATTGCACCCCCCCAAAAATGGAAGATTTTGTTGTCATGGTTATATTTGTCCAAACACCGATGATGAAGATGATGAAGATGATGAAGATGATGAAGATGATGAATGCTAATATTTGCCTCATTCATTCCCATACGCTCTTCTTTTGGCCGTGAAACATTTCTCACTCGCTATTTCACTTCATTAACACACAGCTCCATCGTTAATTATGTCCCCCCCCCCCCCCACACACACACACAAGCAGTCATAATGGACACAATAGACACTCATTAGCCGAGCACACAAGGACACAGATGTACGTCTTACAGACAGATGGACACTTTCAACATGTCACCCTCTACACACACACACACACACATGCACACCACACACCCACACACTCACACACACACACACACACACACATGCACACACACACTCACACACACACACACACTCACACACTCATGCACAAAGAGCAGCTGCTGGTGGTTTCTTCCTACCTGCTGCTCTCATCATCTTCCATGTTGCTTTGTAGGATGTATTAGCTTTAGCAGCCATGCTATTTATATGTGCTATACTCTACTATACTCTACTATACTCTACTCTACTACATATACTGTACTACCGGA
Source organism: Doryrhamphus excisus (assembly GCF_030265055.1). Classification (NCBI taxonomy): domain Eukaryota; kingdom Metazoa; phylum Chordata; class Actinopteri; order Syngnathiformes; family Syngnathidae; genus Doryrhamphus; species Doryrhamphus excisus. The sequence continues at coordinate 26,235,549 of NC_080469.1, read as the reverse complement.
TGATACTTCCTTTAAAGGGGACCTGCACTTCCTTTTGGAACGTCGCCCATCATCCCCAATCCTGGTCTATAACACCAGGAAACCAGTAAATATGGGCTAGCTAACAACGCCGCCATTGGGACGCCATGCATGCTAACAGCCTGCAACTTTGGGACAGGGTTTTTGTGGGGGGGCTTCATGGTGGGCAGGGGTGGACCCCCATCACAGCACTGTTATAGTCTTATTTACTACATCCATAGTATTTCTACTACCTTCATGGTCTTATTTACTACATCCATAGTATTTCTACTACCTTCATGGTCTTATTTACTACATCCATAGTATTTCTACTACCTTCATGGTCTTATTTACTACATCCATAGTATTTCTACTACCTTCATGGTCTTATTTACTACATCCATAGTATTTCTACTACCTTCATGGTCTTATTTACTACATCCATAGTATTTCTACTACCTTCATGGTCTTATTTACTACATCCATAGTATTTCTACTACCTTCATGGTCTTATTTACTACATCCATAGTATTTCTACTACCTTCATGGTCTTATTTACTACATCCATAGTATTTCTACTACCTTCATGGTCTTATTTACTACATCCATAGTATTTCTACTACCTTCATGGTCTTATTTACTACATCCATAGTATTTCTACTACCTTCATGGTCTTATTTACTACATCCATAGTATTTCTACTACCTTCATGGTCTTATTTACTACATCCATAGTATTTCTACTACCTTCATGGTCTTATTTACTACATCCATAGTATTTCTACTACCTTCATGGTCTTATTTACTACATCCATAGTATTTCTACTACCTTCATGGTCTTATTTACTACATCCATAGTATTTCTACTACCTTCTTGGTCTTATTTACTACATCCATAGTATTTCTACTACCTTCATGGTCTTATTTACTACATCCATAGTATTTCTACTACCTTCATGGTCTTATTTACTACATCCATAGTATTTCTACTACCTTCATGGTCTTATTTACTACATCCATAGTATTTCTACTACCTTCATGGTCTTATTTACTACATCCATAGTATTTCTACTACCTTCATGGTCTTATTTACTACATCCATAGTATTTCTACTACCTTCATGGTCTTATTTACTACATCCATAGTATTTCTACTACCTTCATGGTCTTATTTACTACATCCATAGTATTTCTACTACCTTCATGGTCTTATTTACTACATCCATAGTATTTCTACTACCTTCATGGTCTTAT